>NW_003549746.1:0-4836 GCF_000090795.2 Amphimedon queenslandica | reverse complement strand
GGAGAGAGAGAGGGAGGGAGAAAATATAATAAATTTTGGTTAATTGCTAAAGTTTTCAAGTAGTGATTTGTGGGTTTAAAACTGTAAATCAGATCCATGTGCCATTGAGCATGCGCATAATGGTACTAAATGGCAGATTTTAAGTAAAAACCAAATTCGTCAGTTTTCCCCTCAAAATTAACATGTTCCTCAAATAAAAGCCCGGGCAACTATTTCTTCAATGGCATTCGGACCTCAAAAAATTCAGGAAAAAATAAAACTTGGGCCAACAGTGAGATTTAAACCATGCATGGCTTCAGAAAGCCAAAGGAACTATCTACAATAAAAATATGCTATTTTAAGGTCTAAGTCTTGTTTGCGTATTTATAGTTTAATTTTATTGCTACCCAGCACTTATTTGCACCCTCTGCTTTTATTTGAAGATACATGTACATGTACATGTACATGTATACGATACCCACTATATGGTACATGTACATGTACAGTGTACCTGTGCTCTTTCTTAAAACCATCCAATTCTAATCATCTTGCTTTAGTCTGACTCCGTAACAATGAGGCTAATCTCATGACCAGATCACTACAATATTCAGTGGTATCAGAATCAGAATCAGGGAGAATCAAATCAACTGAATCGATAGCATTTGATACAGTCTGAGCATGGGAACTGATCTCAAAATTATAAAGAGCTTCCAAATCATCAAAAATGAATGACTCCTTAGGACCCAAAGGACCAATCAACTGGAAAAATAAATAAAAATAAATTAATAAATAAACATACATGTACATATACTGCATGTATTATGCTTAAAAATTGTACTAACAAAAGTATAACTCTTTGTGGCATGAACATTAATAAATTTGGAATTTTTTAAAATGGCCGTAACTTGAAAAATTGAAGTCGGAATCAGCTCAAACTTGCTACACAGCATAAGGACATCAATACAGTATGTATCAGAAAATGTAATAAAAATTTGGGTTGATTTCGGAGCCATTTTTTGGAAAAACCATGGGCTATAGCCTTTTTTTTTTTTAGCCTTGAGAAATAATTTTTATTAGAAAAAGAAAACAACACGAGTAGGGGACAAAATTAATTAAGTTAGAAAGAAAATAAAAATAAAATAAAATAGGTTAGGTTAGGTTAGGAAAAATAAATAAATAAATAAGTAAATTAATAAAATAAAATAAATTTAGTGTGCAACACTGAGATGAGCCTCAGATGCTGCTCGACTAAAGTCACAAGAGTCAATGGACATGTGTCTGTATCGAGACCAACACCCCAGAAGACACCTTATAGCAGAGCGTATGATTGAAAATGAATACCGGCACCGTATGAAATTGATGGTGGTGCTGTATTGATGCTGGGATTTCTCTGCGTGGAGTAAGGAGAGTCATTTGATGAACTGTGTAGCAACTGGTCCACAGACACCGGACGATGAAAAAACCAGAGGGGAAAAGGTAGAATGCTCCACCTCTCTAATCCGTTAATCATACTTTCGTTTCTTTTTCTCTTTGTTATCCTTGTAGCAAGCTGACAGAGATCTTGATGCATTGGTGGAGGAGAGTGGACAAAAGACTCTTACATCAAAGAAGACCCTTTGATACAAAAGTCCCCAAAAGCCATCAGCTGAGACATCCAGTCTAGCTCCATCATCAGATGAGGCAGTCCGTAGGCGAAGAGATTCCCCAGTAAGGGGTTGTAATATTGGCTATAGCCTTGGGTATTTTTCAGAAAAAGTGACAAATTTTACAAAATGGCCATAACTCGAAAAATTGAAGTTGGAATCAGCTCAAACTTGCTACACAGCATAAGGACATCAATATGTATCAGAAAATGTAATAAAAATTTGGGTTGATTTTGCAGCCATTTTTCGGGATAAACCATGGGCTATAGCCTTGGGTATTTTTCAGAATTTTGGCATTTTCTTAAAATGGTCACAACTTGAAAAATTGAAGTTCGGAATCAGCTCAAACTTTCTACATAGCATAAGTACATCAATATGCATCAGAAAATGTAATAAAAATTTGGGTTGATTTTGGGACCATTTTTCGGAAAAAAACCATCGGCTATATATAGCCTTGGGTATTTTTTAAAATTTTGAGATTTTATTAAAATGGCCGTAACTTTAAAAATTGAAGTCAGAATCAGCTCAAACTTTCTACACAGCATAAGTACATCAATATGCATCAGAAAATGTAATAAAAATTTGGGTTGATGTTGGAACCATTTTTCCAAAAAAAAAACATGGGCTATAGCCTTGGGAATTTTGGCATTTTATCAAATTGGCCATAACTTGAAAAATTGAAGTTGGAATCACCTCAAACTTTCTAGTTTTTACACAGCATAAGGACATCAATATGTATCAGAAAATGTAGTAAAAACTTGGGTTGATTTTGGAGCCGTTTTTGGAAAAAAACTATGGGCTATAGTACAGGGTACATTTTTCAGAATTATTTATTCAAATGGCCATAACTTTAAAATACATAACATTAATATAAAACTTACTTTGGAACAGAAATAGAATCTCCCAATAATTGTCTTTCTGCCATCAACTCAATCACTTTATGCTCAAGCTATCAATAATTAATTAACTAATAATTAATAACTATTAATAACTACCTTAGCTTTATCTGCTTCAAGTTTAGCATTCAATAAGTTCAAATCTTCAGCTCCTCCTCCTCTCTCCTCCTTTCTCCTCTTCCATTTCGTGTATTTTTGTTTCAAGTTGTTTCCTTAGTTTGTTGTAACTTCAAATTACGACAAGAATTCTTCAAATTTTATAATTTTTCCTGATAAGCATGTTGTGTAGAAAGTTTGAGCAAATTCCGATTAAAATTAAATTTTTTAAGAATTTTTTAAGTTGCTAAACTTTGGCAAAACATAAAAGGACAAACATGTACATGTACATACACTGACTGTGTGTCCTAACCTTGTTGTATTGGTACCAAACACACAGCTGTACGAGAGACCAGAGGAGGTGGGGGAGGGACAGGATGACAAGCAGAATAACGTACCTCAAGATACTTTGAGTCTCTGGGAATGTGTCGGGTAAATGAAACACATATTTTCTATCAACACTCTAAATAGTGAGAGACATGGAGATGAAGAATTACATGTACATGTACATATGTATATTTACTTTTGATGTAAATTTCACAATTCAATGATTATCAGCAAAGCTCTCGTTAAACTCCTAAAATACAATAAAAACAATGAAATGTAATAATACTAGACGAATGTAAAACATTAAGGGGCTCAGCCCACTAGCCACGCTATATTTTAAAGGTTATATGGTATAGAGCTACATTATTGTACATGTACATGAGTAAATACAGTAGTTTGTAATGAAGTCATCATGCTTGGAAATACAAATTTTCGTTATCAGTTTATCACATTCTGCAGCAAAAAAGTTGTGTTGGAAGCCAGAGACAGTAACTGCAGTCATAGGTTATGTCAGTAGTTGTGGAGGCTTTACAAGCTCACAACTGTGGCATATCTGCCTTCTTAATCTTCCTTGCTGTATTTGGAAAGTAGTAGAGACTTCTCTTTCATTCTTGCTGACTCAAGTGAGTGACTTGTAACTTGTAAGGTCAAGAACATGAACTGAGAACAATGAAGATTTGATAGCTGGCGCCATTTTATTTCACTGTGACCACACCCGTTTTCAAAGAAGATTAAGATTAGGTTATTAAAATAGGAAAATTTTTCATACGGATAAATAGGGGTGACGTACGTGTACAAACAAACAAACATACTCTACTCGAACTAGTGGGCTTCGCCCAATTAATTGGTTCATTTGTTTAAATGGACATGGCTCAAAAATTTCAGTTGGAATCAGCTTCAACTTTTTAAATGTAATAAAAATTGGGAATAATTTCGAAGACATTTTTCTGAAAAAAAGCATGGAGTTTAGTCCATAATTTTTTGTTACAGGCAGGGCTGCCAATAGGCTATGTGAGGCCCAGGACAAAAACTTTGATGGGGCCCCTACAGGTATGGGTACAGGACATATCGTACATGTATTTCACAATTTGACTAAAATTCATGTACTAGTAAACATGTACAGGTACATTTAAACTACCTCATCTGTTATTTTGCTGTCACTAGTAACTTCATCATTTTCATCATCAACTTTTTCTCTTCCCTGTTAGTATGAAAAGCTCAGAAGCTGTCTGTTTCAACGCCGCCATATTGAGGATTAATAATAACAAGAATACCCAGCTATACCAGCCCCTCCCTTAACAGGGCTTTGCAAAGTCTGCATCCGGTTGACTTGTTCTTTAATCAATGGCAACTAAAACCAGTTCTTGTTCCTCTTCTCTGAGTCTCTTCTCTTCTCCTTTGACTATTGGTAATGTTCATTAACTATCTATGTATCATTGAATATGATTTTAGATCAACTTATTGATGTACTTAATCTGTTGAAGAGATGTGGTTTCCCTCAGAGGAGATGGAAGGAGCTAGGACTGACACTAGGACTACTCAAGGACTCACTGGACGCTATTGCAGAAAACTACTCAAAATTAGAAGATCGTTTTATGGAGTGCATTGCCAGATGGTTGTCCAGAGCTGATAATGTTGACAGTAAAGGAGGAGCTACCTTTGACTCACTGTCAGATGCTCTTAAATTTATGAGTGAGAATGCTGCAGCTGACAAGTTAGATCAAGAGAGTAAGTTAATATCACTGATTGTATTAGTATTGACTGTGTGTGTGTATTCTATAGAACGTAAAGCTAAGGCTATTGATATATTCAACACTCATCATCCACTCCTCTCTCAGTCTCTCTCTGATCCTGTCAGTGTAGCTATTATGCTTCAAAGAGAGGGTGTCATAACA
>NW_003549745.1:0-4837 GCF_000090795.2 Amphimedon queenslandica | reverse complement strand
ACATAAGAACATGTAGACATATAGACCTATGTATCAGAAAAAGTATTAAAACAAAGAATTCTCTCCTTTCTGAATTTTAGCAAAAATTGGCCCATGAAACTGTATAGGGAATTTGGCCTAATTTTTGAGCAACTTTTAAAAATTGTAAAAAATTCAAATTTGATCCAAATCAGCTCAAATTTTCTATGCAATGTAAGAACATGTATACACATCAGAAAAAAATTATAAAAGAGGAGAATTCTCTCCTTGCCATTTTTGAAACAATTGGCCAAAGAAGAATGTGTAATTTTAATTGGGGCGAGCCTGAGCTCGCCCCACATAAACTACATGAGTATGTAACTCTGTCTGTCTGTACACGTACGTCACCCCTATTATCCATATGAAAAAATTTCCACTTTTTAATAAACTTGATAATCTTCATTTAATCTTACCTCGGGTCCACCTGCCTACCGTAGTCCACCGTCCTCTGCACCGATTGCCTAAACAATGAGACGGTGGCCACACTGCCCTGAGGAAGTGTGGCCAATGTATGGGCCCCACTTCAGCCCCGCCCCCCAGAATAACCGGGCCTTTTCATGCGTTCCGGTCCACCATGCCGGGGGGGGGTCTCCGCCCACGCAATGACATTCTGTGGGCGGACTAAACCCCCTGGCCTCCTGCCCCCTCAATGTGGTTGCACGAGGTGTGCCTCGAGGGGGAATCCGGAAACCCTCAAGGTGGTCCCACCCACATTTGGGGTGGGGCCAACCATCGGAGGGGATGACCCACAGATTATTATCTAGGGGGCAGAGCTTCCGTGGTGCCTATACTATCACACTGAGAAGGGACCCAGTGGAAAACCTAAACCTACTAGATGTTGGGTGGGTGGCGGAAGAACAATCGGAGGTGCTTCTTCCATGCTTGAGATCCTAAGTGAATGCTGGATGATGCTGGTCACCCACGCATGCACACAACTGAACTGCGTGGGCGTACAAGTGGGTTGCTACATTTTCATACTGCCCACGCCATGCAGTGGGCGTGTGGGCGGTCACCCAAGCGAGGGTGGCCCCTGCTGATTAACTCCATTTAAACCATTGCTCTAAATGACAATGAAAATGGGTGTGGTTACAGTGAAATAAAATGGCGACTCAGTATCAAAACTGGAAACTCTTGCAAGACTGATTAGACTGTACTGCTGTCCAAATGCAGCAAGGAAGGTTAAGAAAGCAGACATACCATGTTCTTCATTTATGTAAATAACTCTGATAAAGTGAATGTCAGTCACAGCCTGAGCCTGAAATTGAACTAACTTGGAGCATATGCAAGAAGCCAAAAACTACATTGCTTTGATTGCTACAGTTGCCTATCTAGCTTTATCATTTGTACAATGACTACTTATAGCTAACTTCAATGCTTGCTAAATGCTATTAGCAAGGTAGCTTTAATTGCTGCAGAGAATACAAAGGTAGATCATCAAGAACTATATACATCCATGAGCTCTTGCTTAGTTGCACCAATCTATGGTTGCACAATCATGCTTGAGTATTGCATGTTAGTCTGTCAATATCTATTGTATGTACGTTGCTTTGCTTGCTTAGGCTCGCCCCTTTAATGTTTTACATTGTTCTAGTTATAATTAATTTTGTTATTAACATACTGAACACCCACACACTTGACCTCCTCCTCTTTTGACAGGAAGTGTGAGTGAGTGAGTCAGCTTTAGTCAGGCACTGACAGTCTGACACTGACAGGCAGCTGTCAGGAAAGAAGAATCTAAACCTAAACCAGCTCTGTTTTTATTGCTTTACTCCTCCTCCTCTTTCACTCTCTCTCTTTATTAAGACACATCTCGATGGCAGGTAAACAACAATTGAAACTTTGTACTTGTATATATATTTACTGGTGCAGCTAAACAGACATTGCAAATCAATACTGTTGGGCCAGTATGGCTTTTTCAATTTTAGTTCTAGTTTAGTTCTATTATATATATTTAAGTGCAAGAATTGCAAATACTTCTAGTTCCTTTTTTGGACAGTAGCAAGGATAGTCTAGCTAGTTCTTGTTGTTGCCAGTACTGAAAAGCTGTTGGTTTCGTTCTAGTTATAGCTCCCCATGTATAACTTGAGTGTTTGATCCATTCACAAGTTAAGGTCCTTTAAAAGTAGCTGCATATTATATCCCAGAGCCGGCCTGATTGTGTTCACACTGGAGTGGTTTCAAGTCACTGCCTATCAATACATGTAATATGCATAACACACATTTGGTAAACTGATGTGATGCATTGTGATCAATATAAACCAATGGCAACATACAACAAACACAAATCCAATGGCAGTAATACACAATTTGCTACATAAGTCAGATAGTGTGAACTTAATTGACAAGAACTGATGTGAGCATTATTGCAGCTGTATAGACTTTAAGATCAAATAATACTGACAGTTTACCTCTAAAGGCCACTATACACCAGGCAATTCTATTGCAGGCAATCTGTGGTTACTTTGATGTTGTAAGCAATGCGTTGCCTAGAATAGAACATGTTTCTATTCTAGGCAACAGTGTTGTCTGAAGATCAAAGTAACCACAGATTGCCTGCAATAGCATTGCCTGGTGTATAAGGGCCTTAACAACATTACATCCTTCCTTATTGCTATAGACAAAGAGTGTACTCAGGCAGCAGTCCAACAAATATTTGATTCTTCTGCTAACCATTACATGCTAATAGGGATTGGATTGAGTGTAAAGGTGTCTGATCTGATGCCAATGCCAGGACAAGCAAGTACCTATCTTAATATTGTATTCCAGAGGTGGTTTGAAGCTAATAAAAATCGCACTTGGGATGAATTAATAAAGCTCTGTGATGACTATCCTGATAAATTGGGCAGAACAAAGGCTAATCTTCTGGAACATATAGGTAACAATCAATCATATTATTGAATATTAATAATTAATGATTTTTAAAAGCAGGATTGGCCGACAGCTTTGGGACTGGGACAAAACAAGCAAGTAAAAAGATTGATCCCAAGTAAAATAATATCCTTTACTGACTCCAATTAATGAATCTGTTGTATTTATCTAGAAAACCACTTGATAGTGCAGTAGCTGGTGAGGACAAGACAAAAAGTGATGATCAAAGTATGATAGAATAATTTTGATAATTTCTAATTAACATGTACAATAGAGTCTGATCCACCTCCTGATGTCAGTGAATATTGCCCAAAACTGGAGGAAATTGAGATAAAAATTGCAAAAAAGAAATTCGAAGATCTGACCGAAGAAGAGAAAGACTTTATATCAAAAGTCCGTTACATTCTGGTGACTGCCACACCTATAGAATACCGTGCTGTGATGGGTTCAATCGATCCTCCTGGAAGTGATGGTAAATATATTAGAGTTATTACAACAGATAAATCAGCAAATTTTATCCTGGGGAAGTATGAGTCATGCAATGTTGCAATAACTAGGACAGGCCAGGGCCCAAAGGATACTGAAGATATTCTTGTTTCAGTACAAAATGATGTGAATGCCGAGTTTGTCATTGCTATTGGGATATGCTATGGAGCAAAGGAGAGCAAAACTGAGGAACTTGATGATAAAACAAATTTAGGTGACATTATCGTTGCCAAAAGTATCATTGACACTGAGCGTCAGCGTATTGAAGGAGAAAATACAATCGTTTTACCTGACACATACCACTGTGGAAAGAATCTCTTTAATTTGTTCAGACATGACGAAGTCTTTACAATTAAAACAAAAACAGTTAAAGTTCATCATCAAGGTTCTCTGGCCTCCGAATTCACACTGTTTCGTAGCAAAGAAGCAAAGGAAGAGAAGTTGAAATATGTCCAAACTGCACTTGGAGGAGAAATGGAAGCAAAGGGTATTTATAAGGCTGCTGAGAGAGTAAAATTTGAATGGATCGTAATAAAAGCTATCGTTGACTGGGGAACAAAAGAAAAAGACAAAATGTGGCAACCGTTTGCAGCTGTCTCATGTGCCAGGTTTGTCCTACAGTGCTTGGATTGATGGATGAGGATGCATGAACCATTGAAAGAAACTATAATTAATCTAAACTAGGCTGAGTTTCATATAATAATTAATTGTTGTACCTTTTATAGACAAATTTTTTACTAGTTATAGACATTTATGTGATGTTAATGCTTATTTCTTATGATAAACAGCAACAGCTTTGCCACATCTGTAGGCTACTTGTAACAGATGAGAAATAACAAATATGTCTATTGAAATAACTGTAGCCCTTAAAGAGAGAGAGAGAGAGGGTATAGTAAATATGAGATGACATTATACAAACTACCCACTCCCTCTTTACTGGGAACTGTGTACATATAATGGCAAACAAGTATACCACATTTCCTCCCCTTTCTATCACTATAGCTATGTTACTGTCAGAGCTCATTAACAAGTACTTAGTTCACATACTGATGGCAATCTAGCTGTTATCAGAATCAGACAGCACTTTATGGCTCACCCTCTCTCTTCCTCTGATCTCTGGATCCCTTTCTCTCCTTCCCACTTCTCACTCACTCTCTTCCTGCTATATGACATATCAATGCTAGGACTAGGTATATAATGCATTAGTAATGAAGAAGAGAGATAAGGCTTGATTTTAAGACCAATGATTTAGCCAAACTCCAGAGTTTACTGTTAATTTAGTAAACATCAGTGTGGGAACAGAACTCTTGTATCATCCTAAACAGTGATAAACATGAGTAGACAGTGGCAAACAATGATAAACAGTGATAAACATGAGTAGACAGTGGCAAACAATGATAAATAGTGATAAACATGAGTAGACAGTGGCAAACAAATGATAACAGTGATAAACATGAGTAGACAG
>NW_003549744.1:0-4838 GCF_000090795.2 Amphimedon queenslandica | reverse complement strand
ATTCATTAGTATCTTAATAAGTAATAAACATTAGAACAATATTATTTGTGCTATCATTGATTCATTATCTTACCAGTGCAACTGTGCCCATTAGAGTCTATAGTAAAGCCTGTATTACAGGAGCAGTTATAACTTCCAGCATTGTTATGACAATTTTGCTCACATCCCCCATTACTAGTTAAGCACTCATTGATATCTGGCAAAAAAGCATTATCCAGCAATATCAATACCACTGATCTTACCAGAGCAATATTTTCCTGACATTAAGTTGTATCCAGAGGTACAAGCACAGTAAAAGCTTCCGATAGTGTTTAAGCACTCTTGTTCACAGTCTCCATTATTAGTGCTACATTCATTAATATCTAATTGAATTGATTCGATAAATAAAACATTAAAACAACTTATTTTTACCTGTACAATTATGATGATTATCAGTATTTAAATTAAAGCCATTGTTACAGGAACAACTGTAACTTCCAACATTGTTATGACAGTATTGTTCACATCCACCGTTATACATAGTACATTCATTTATATCTGTTTAAATATAATATAATAATACTATTACCAGATAATCTCACCAGTACAAAATTTATCCAATAATAGTTGGTATCCTGATGTACAAGAACAAGCAAAACTTCCATTAGTATTAATACATATTTGTTCACATCCTCCATTATCAGTAATAGTACACTCATCAATATCAGTACAAGTGTGATTATCATTACTGAGCTGATAACCATCATCACAAGTACATGTATAACTACCATTAGTATTGATACAAATTTGAGAACATCCAGATATCTCATCAGCGCACTCATCAACATCTAAAAGATAAATGGTAATTAATGTTGACACCAGACCTGGAGTCAATTACAATTTTAACTAATTACAAATTAAAGGGCCAATTTTTAATTATAATTACATACTTGTAATTGTAATTGTACTGACTACTACTGACAAAACTCAGTCTACCCCAGCAACATTAAATGATCGTATGTACATGCAATAGATGGGAAGTGTGACAATCAGGGTTTCCCAGTACATGCTTGTTAGCTCATGAGATGTTGTTTAGCTTGCTCAATAGAGCTTTGTAGAAAAAACCTGATCTAGGGTATTCTGTCAAAAATGGTTAGGAGAGAGTTCTACATTTTTATAATTTTTTCTGATCCATTCATAAACATGTACATATGTTACATGGAAAGTTTGAGCTGATTTGAATCAAAAATAATTTTTTACAAATTTTTAAGTTACTAAAAAATTGGGGCAAAGTCTTTGGACTATAGTACAGGTTTTTCAGCCAAATTCAATTTTATAATTTATTGATACACATACATGTGTTTATGTTGTGTTACAGTTGCTAAAAATGCACAGGTTGGTGTAAGTATCATGTCCCTATAATAAAATATATCATCATTACCTTCACATGAATGGTTATAGCTAACATAGTAGCCTTCATCACAGCTACAGTAATATGAACCATTAGTATTGGTACAGTACACTTCACATCCTCCATTGCCGTCCTCACATTCATCAACATCTAATGATGAACTACTAATTTAGATATGTAATGTCTGTGAACTAACCTTCACATGTATAATCATCATAAAGTAAAATGTATCCATTTAAACATGAACAGTTGTAGTCCCCTATCTCATTCATACATATCTGACTACAATTTGAACTACCTTCCATGCATTCATCAATATCTATGATGAAATAATAAAATTAGTTACAAAGCATTGTACTACTGATGTACCTTCACATGCACTTGAATTAGTTGCAGAAACTCTATATCCTGACAAGCATGTACAATAATAGCTTCCAATAGTATTATGACACGTATGCTGGCAGTCATCATCACCAGTACAGCATTCACAATGATCTTAAGCAAATTATAACATATTGTTGTTTTATTATAATATTATATACCTATGCAGGAGGATTTATCGTCTAATAAAAGATATCCATCATAGCAGGAGCAGCTATATGACCCCACAGTGTTAGTACAAGTATGATTGCAGCCACCATTATCATAAAGGCATTCATTAATATCTGTTAATTGTGTTAACATAATAAATACATATACTTTAAATTGTACCTGTACATGTTTGATTGTCTGTATCTATCAAATATCCATCATAACAGCCACATGAGTAAGTTCCTGGTCTGTTAATACATAACTGCTCACACCAGTGATCCGTTGGTACTATTAGATCTAATCCACTTCCACTCCCATTTATTTGTGGAAGACCAATTGAGACATGCCCATTAGTACACTCATTAATATCTGAACAAGATTAAACAGAGATTAATATAATAACATTTGTGTAAACTAATAGTAAAAATACAAATAACACAATAGACATAGTAGATAACAATACTACTTGTACAAATTCAGGGCTCAGTTTATTACATTAGACAATTATTATCAATTATTACATTGTCAATTTATTACATTATCACCAGTACAGCATTCACAATGATCTTAAGCAAATAATAACAGTTATTTTTGTTTTATTATAATATTACCCATGCAGGAAGAGAGATCCTCTAATAATTGATATCCATCATAGCAGGAGCAGTTGTATGACCCCACAGTGTTAGTACAAGTGTGATTGCAGCCACCATTATTATTAAGGCATTCATTAACATCTGTTATTTTAATATAGTAACAATTAAATGTACATGCTTTAAATTGAGCTGCTGTACCTGTACACCTTTGATAGTCTGTATGAATTGTGTATCCATTATGACAACCACATGAGTAACTTCCTGGTCTGTTAATGCATCGCTGCTCACACCAGTGACTTCCACTGCCAATTCCAATTGTAACTTTGCCATTAGTACACTCATTAATATCTGTAGCAGATAATATAATAACATTTGTGTAAACTAATAGTAAAATGATACAAATGACACAACGAACATAAAAGATATTTTAAGATGCTTTGTGTGGGGTGCATATGCAATGATATTACCAAGAATTCATTACATACTCTCTTACTATTACCTGTTTGACATGAATATCCAGTCCAACCAGAATAACAGCTACACACATCAGGGCTGCTACAATACCCATAAATGCAGCCCTGAGAACATTGAGCTACAAAAGGAATTGTTATTAAACTATAAGGTAAACAAGATAAAAATTAAGCAATATTATGCACTTTAACTTTTTGCTCCCACTAAGAAAAGCATGCATACGCAATCAAACACATAAGAAACAAAATGTCTATTACCTCTGCATTGTCCATTGACTAATGCATATCCACTGCAGCAATCACTGGTATAATAATATACTGTTCTATATGACACATAGGACTGCCTGTAGTAGTTATACCTAAATATAAATAGAAATAACTGATTGAATGCAATTTATTAATATTTTGTTACTAAATTACCTAGTATAATATCTAGTACATCTACTCAGCCCCCAAAACCCACATGAATAGTAGTCTCTTTGCTGACTAGTATAATATGATTGCCGATATGATGTGTAAGTAGAAACTCTACTACGAAAATATGTGCAGTTCCTGAAAAGAATGTAATAATGCATCTCAAGCTAAAATGACTTACTGGCATTCCACAACTGGACTGAATGCAATGAAGAAAAGAAAAAATACAGCAGAAAATAATGTTATTGAATGGGCCATCATTGGGGACACTACCCAGACGCTTGCTTCAGAATAATCTAGTATAGCTATGGTATAGTACTGGCATAGAATTATATTACATAAAACAAGCCACACCCACATAAACGCTGCTATATAGCCCGCCAGAATAAATCGTACTAGTGTATAGATCTGTAGTATGATAGTATCTATGGATCTACTATCAACATTTGTCTAACAGTTCTAAAAACAAGTTGTTGACAACACTGATTGTGCAGTTATAATATCTGCTGAGCTTTTCTTTGGCAGTTATTGTTACTCTGTACTAAACTACCTGCTTCACTAAACTTGTAGTAGAGCTAACAATTCCCATGTACTCTGATACTCTATGTACCCTAATTTAAGTATACAATTCCCATGTACTCCAATACTCTATGTACCCTAATTTAAGTATACAATTCCCATGTACTCTGATATTCTATGTACCCTAATTTAAGTATTAGATATAGATTTACTGAAAGTCACAATAAATAACAGAGCACCAAAAACACAGTAATAAATCAAAATTTTCCTCACAGTTTATGATACTGAGACTAATTCACACCTCTTCTATGCAGAAGAGTGTACCGGGAAGAGGATCAAATCATCATATGCTCCAAAAAGAAAACATTTAATCAAAAAACAGATATATATAAAGGCCAAAGTAATAATAGTGATATATTAAACATGTAGCTCTATGCACATGTAAAAAATCCAACAAGAATAAAAATTTTGCTATTCAAGTCTCTATTTAAGTCTATCAAGAAACTAAACAGTAAAGAATAAAAATTAATACAGACATAACAAGAACCATCTAAATCTAACTAAAAACAGCTGCTTTCAGCTAGGAACTATACTCATTGGATTGAACTTAGTTTTCAGTTTCTTTTTTTGGAGCATCTTCAATCTCATCATTATCATTATACATTGGATTGTGTTGAGAAAGCACATGTTCTTCATTGTATGGCTGCTTCTTCTTTCGCTTGTAAATTGTAACAATCAACAGAACGGCAATACAAGAAGTGATTCCTATTATTATTATGACAACTAAAACAACAAAAATTATTATCACATAAGCATAATAGCATACTTAATATCAATCCAGTACTAATTGCCAAAGGGATGACAATACTGGATGGAGGATTTTCAACCTAATTAGTGCATCACATCTAAGCATAAATTAAA
>NW_003549742.1:0-4842 GCF_000090795.2 Amphimedon queenslandica | reverse complement strand
TATTTGGTGCTAAATAATGGGAGTCCAGAATTTTGGTATATACCTGAAATGCATTCATTGTACCAATAATGTATTATTTGAAACTAACTTTAATACAATTGTTAGGTGTTCCAGTTGTAAGGTGCTTCAATCCATTGAATCCAGACCCTACGAAGTGAGCACAAACATCATTGTCATGAGTGGAACTGAAAAGATGATGCTAAAACTTACAAAAGATTTGATCCTGAAAGTGCTTGACATTGATGATCCAACAGAATTATCGGAAGAAATGGAATGCAACTTACTGAGAACACCTCCCAGCAATAACTTCTTGGTAAGATCTTAACATAAGATCCTATATAAGCTCTTAGGAAGTTCTTAGCAGGATCTTGAGAGTGCTATGGTTCCAAATTCTGGCAAGATCTTGACAAGATCTTACATGGATCGGAAAAGATCCTATAAAGACTTATATCAGGATTTTAAAATGATTTTGTCAAGATCTCTAATTGATCCTGAAAGGATCTTGTTAAGACTTTTAAAGGATCCTGTTAAGATTATTGAAGTGTCTTCTCAAGATATCTAGGGACTTAATAAAGATATCTTAAGGATCTTGAGCTGTAATAATTAAAAATATTCTTTGGCATAAAAATGTTAGTAATTCTAAAATACAACAAGAAATTAATGTGACATGTCACAAATACATATAACTTAATGTTTAAAGTCTCTCTTGTCCCTTGCATCTTGATGATACTTAGTTAGATTATATGCTATAGGGGGAAAAAAGTTTAGTTATTACAAAAATAATAATACTGTATATTATTTAAAAGCAAATGAAGGTTTTTGTTGTCATGCATGGAGCTAGTAATGGAATCTGTACTATTAAGTATGTAGATTTCACATAGATAAATAACAAAATCTTCACATACCTAATGTAAGTATCAAGACACATAGATTCCTTCCCTGTCTCTTCCATTTTGGAGATACTTTCCTTGTCATGCAGACTAGAGTGATAGGAAAAGATTGAGTTAGCAAAACAATAACAGAAAGCGTTATGTACTTCAGATATTAAATTGTTTTGCTGTCTTCAGATAAACCAGGATTATAAGTATGATAGTTGCATTACCAGAATCATAATTGAGTGACTATGAACAGTCCAAATAGTACACGGTTTTTAAAAGAGCTACAGTTTCTCTAAAAATGATAACTACAACATACACAACAATGAATAACTTACATTTTAAAGTCTCTCTAATTCCATGCATTTTGAAGAATTGTGTAAAATACGGAGAAAGAAAAGATAGAATAGTGAAACAATAAAAATAATTGACTATACTTTTGAAATGTAAGTGTAGGTTTATTGATATTGGGACCTATGGTACTACTTTGATGAAAGATAAAATAATATACACGTATTGGACCATGTATGACCATAATCTTAATTAAGTATAATAGTTCCATGGGTATATTATTTCCACCAATTATAATTATACCTAGTACATGAATAAAACAAATTCAATTGTAAAAAATAATACTTTATGTTTGCCTGTTTATTGCAACTACATCTCAAGAAAAAGACGGAGAAAAGAGAACGACGCATGACTTGCTTGGCAATCACAAAATTTAGTGTCTAATTAGAGTTCAAAGACAATTGCAGTTCATATGACATTTAACCGACAGGTATAGCCACGTTTACTTTAAAACTACAGAACAATAAGCAACATGAAAATTTGGTGCCAGTTGTCACCCGGGGAGAGAAAAATTGATAATAGAAAAGACTGAGGTTAAATCATATTACAAAACCAATTATAATTTTGATAACACAACAACTGATCACATTCCTCTATCTCTTACACATGTCTCAAAGTACGTGTGTGACTTTAGTTACTCTGGTATCATAGACAATACATCCAGTACATTCTAAAGGAAACTTAGTGTACATTATTGATTACAATCTTATAAATTAACAGTTATAAGCATGATATTAGTTAAAACACTTGCCTTTATCTTCTCTGTCTGATTTTGCTACACATGTGCAGATACATGCATGTTCATCTA
The DNA here is from genome assembly GCF_000090795.2 of Amphimedon queenslandica. Taxonomy (NCBI): domain Eukaryota; kingdom Metazoa; phylum Porifera; class Demospongiae; order Haplosclerida; family Niphatidae; genus Amphimedon; species Amphimedon queenslandica. The sequence goes on along the minus strand of NW_003549742.1, from coordinate 2,808 downwards.
GCGCAGGATTGTAAGCACATGCGACTGAGGAAGTATTGCATTAAAAATTATATTCTCATTGCAAGCCTTTTTTTAGAAAACTTGTATTTAGGCAAAAAAAATTATTAAAAATAAATTAAGCAATGATTAGTGTGTTTCTATGTTCAAATAATTAACAATTAGTATACTAGGGTACAGAATAGCACTATAAAATCTGTTCTTAACTTCATTTCTAACAGTTTATTAGCAATTATTTAATGACTTTCAATTTGATTTGGTAGCAAGATGATATAGTCATGTTGATGCCCCTTTATTGGAATCAAGACACTCTTACAAAAAATCATATCTGTTGAAACCACTGCAAATCCTATTGCTACTGAAATTTTTTTAACTTTATAAATGGCAGAATCTAGAATTGTTACACTTGTGCTCTGCAAAGCTTGACTTGTAGGCAGACTAATTCCACTCAAAACCCCTCCACCATCAATTGTATATTTCTCCAATACAACTTTAGATTCATCTTCAAGATTTACAAAAAAAAGAATAGATCCAAAACAAAGCACATCATCTTCATGAAACGAAACAACAGAACTAACACGAGCAGCATCTTTTCTTTCATGCTCCCTTGATTGTTACACTGTTGAGCCAATTTTTGCTCTAAGGAACAACACAGCTGTTGGAACACCAATGTATGCAGATAGTTCTGATGAAAAAGACTTCGTGAAACATTTGCCAACTATTATGCTATTATTAGATGAGCCACATGAACTTGCCTTTTTAAAGTATAACATTTTTCGAAGATTCATAACTGAAACAGCCTGATGCAAAACTTGCCTAGTTCCATGAATCTGCCTTTTTAAGACACCATTAATGCTCTCGAAGCCAAATGCAGACACACTCCAAAGTGGTTCCCAATAACGCACTTGTGTAGTCAAATGACATAGAGAATGAACATTTGCTGTGCACAAACTGGCATCATACAGCTGTGGAACCAAATCATGAAACAAATTGAGCTGTTGTTGAACTTGATCTAACTCATGTAATGAAATTGCTGTAGATAAAAGCTTATGCATTGAATGAACTAAGAGTGACAAGTGATATATATACTCAGAAGGAAGATAATCTTTTAGGACAGGAATAGAATAAAATAAAAGAAAAATACGATACTCTGAAGCTTTCCAAAAAGCAAAAGACTCAATGCTCCTGGGCTCCGCTGAAATTCATGTGGTTGTTTGATACGTAACATTTTTTGATTAATCGATGAAGTATAACGCTGTAGCAAATATGGCTTATTGGAGTCCTTAAACCAACGATTCATTAGTGACTTCATTACTCCCTCTAACACTGCATGCATATAATCAACTGGAACACCAAAAGGTATATTAACTATTTTTGAAAGAATAGAGGGACCTTTCACGCCATAAACAGGTTTTCGTAATTCCTTTGCTTCATTGGCCCACTGCATCATTTCTTTTTTCGTACGTAGTTCATGAGGGGCTGTAGGAGGATATACATGGTGATGCCCTGATATATTTTCTCCCTTATCTTTGCAATATAAGCAGCCATAGTAGCCATTAAATTGGATAGTATTCAATACTGCAGCTTTTGCAGGCAGATCAAATACTGCAGCAATTACCACAGCTTTAATTAGCTTCTTACCTGCTGGTGTGTTTGCTGTGATGCCTAATTCTTTAATACGACTTATGACAGGCTCTAATATGAGAGACAGACCTGGGGTCAATTACAATTGTAATTGTAATTGAAGGGTCAATTACAATTACAATTACGTAATTGTAATTGTAATTGAACTTCAGCTTATGTAATTGAAGTTTCAAATATATTTGAGTTACCTAACTACAGAATGTACAGATGCACAAAGAAATGTTCTTTATGCACTTTGGTATCTTTGGGTGTTTTCGATACTGTAAAGTACCAAAATAACTTATGTTGTTACAATACATGTACATCAAATTGTAATTGTAATTGAAAATGTAATTGAAATTACACTATCATGGTGTAATTGTAATTGTAATTGAGTCTATTTTTATAAAAGGAGTGTAATTGAATGCGTAATTGTAATTGAACTTTTGTAATTGACCCCAGGTCTGATGAGAGACATATCACTTGGCTTATGAGGACCAAACCAAACGGATGCCAATAAAATGTTTCTTTCATTCATTCGAATTTCTGGTGGTAGGTTGGCTACTGTTAAATAGACTGGCCAAATACTATGCTTTGATGAATTAAAAGCCTGAACCCCATCTGTATTAAAAATAAGAGCAGCATGCTCAGGTTTAGACAAAAAATATCCCGGCCTCATTTAATTCTTAATTACACTCCCATCATGTATATCAGACAATGTGGTGGCACTTGACTCCCGCAATAAGGGATACTGAAGTTTTTCCCAATAAACTATTAAAAAAGAATATGCTTAATATAGAAATAATTGGGTTAAAAATATGTATGAAATGCTTTATTTTTACAGTATAGCGGGATATTTTTGTGGGGTCAAATTTTCGTGATTTGGGGTGGTTCAGATTATCGTTGGTTAAATTTTCGTGATAACTGTATTATAAGAGCCTCTGGCAAAGCCTTGTGAGCTTTCTCTACCTCTCTCTCGACAGCTTTAATCATTTTTGAGGGTAAGCCAAGTGTATTTTCATCAATGGAAGCGGCTTGAAGTATTTCTCCATTTCATTGCACGTGGAGCATGCAATAGCAACAGGACACGCCTATACCGAATATGTGCTAAATTTTCGTGCGTTAAATTTTCGTGAATGTGTCTTGGACATGAAAAACATGAAAGTAAGACTCCTACAAAAATATCCC
>NW_003549741.1:0-4843 GCF_000090795.2 Amphimedon queenslandica | reverse complement strand
TGATTTCTATGATAGTCTAGCACCCCAGAACCGAATTATGATATTTTGATTGATCTGTTTGAATCTTCCTATACAGTAAGAAGTATACATTGAATAATTTACTTGTCATTCATATGGTACATGCAGTCTTCTAATAGTACAACATATGGATTACTGTATGTATATTCATGTTAAACACAGATTGATTTTCTGTACAATTATAGCCACCATTAATATCAAAAGCTCCAAATCCTAAGCGTCTATTAAAAGTTGGCTATTATTTTATTTGCAATAATTATGATTATTTATTAACATCCGTTTGGTTGCAACGAATGATGTACAATAACAAGTTTCAAAAGCTTTCAATTTATTTGTTTTTTTGGAGGGTGCTGCTGCTGGTCGTGTTAAAGCAGCTGTATCTGTGAGTTAAATTTGGTCAAACATTGTTATTTATTCATATTTATAGCCATCATTAGTAAAATTAGTACCTGCTTATGGAGTTACGCTAACCCAGCAGCAGCTAGATGAAGCCATCTCTGAAAGTGGAGGAGCTCCAACTAAGTTAGTAAGGAAATTGGTTTCTGTGTTTGTCAGTCATGAAGCATTAACAGAGTCTAGTTGCTATGGCCTCAGAAATAATAATGCTTTGGATAATGATTAATAGCTGCTTGTATATTTAAAAAATTATTATTTTATTATTATTATTATACAATTTGTTCAGGACAGATATGATGTGTCTAAGGCTGTATTAGTAGATGCTGTCAACGACCTTGCTACATGCTTGCAGCAAGGTTGCTTGTCACAACCATGTTACAATCTTGTAACTACCTTGTAATTTCTGTATGGGAGGATTGGGAATGAAATCAACTAGTTAGATGTCTAAATACTACAGTAAAAAAACTAGTTGTACTCAACAACACTAGCCCATTTCATGGTCCCCATTCTTTATTTTGAAAAATGAAAAATTTTCTAGCTTTGTCCACATTAATACACTGCTTAAGTATGTATTTAGTCACTGTTTGCTCAAATGCTTTCAATTTCACTTTGTAGCATAGATAACCATGGGTATTGATGTCATTAATGAGTACAAGTAGCCTGTGTTGACAGGCTCAGGCAAGAGGTCTATGCTCTATGCACTGGTGTGTGTGTATTCAAATGAGACAATGCACTAGGGAGAAAATCAACTTGTTAGATGTCACAATACTACTCTAAAAAATTATAGTTGTTGTAAACAATAGTAACCCATGTAATTGTCCCTACATTTTAATTTTAAAAAGTAGAAATGTTAGGCAACATAATAGTGTACAAGTATGTATGTATGTAGGCACGATTAGCTCAAATGCTATGAGATTCACTTTGTAGAGTAGATACCCATTAGTATTGATGTCATTAATGAGTACATGTAGTTTAGAGTCCATACAGATACCCATTGGTATTGATGTCATTAATGAGTACATGTAGTTTAGAGTCCATCCTAGCAAGCCTGAGGTGACAGGCTCAGGCAATTGGTCAAGGCTTTATGCACTACTGTGTGTATATTGTAATGAAGCAATGGATTGGTAATGAAATCAACTTGTTTGATATCAAAATACTACTCTAAACATAAAACTAGTTGGTCTCAAGAGTACCAGACCATTAAATGGGTGAGGTTTAAGATGGCTGGCAGATCTAATCTCTGTCCGTTTTGGTCTCCCTCTCTTTGTCTTCCTGCCGGTTTTGTCTTGATCAAACCGGCCACAAACTCAGGTTACTATCTTTCTTATTCAGTGGTGTTTTCTTTTTGTCTTTTGGTAGCCACGCTTCCTGGTTCTACTGACTCAGTCGGTGCCACGTGCTCTACTGAGGCGTTCGATGCCAGCTGACAAGGATCATAAGTCTGCTACATCTGGTATCAGGAGGTCTATTGATGGGGCCTCCCCCGGATCTGGCATCCACAGTAAATCCTTGCTAAAGAAGCCACTGGCTGAAGGCACTACTTCTGTAGTGAAATGTGTATGCTCATCCCGGGAAGACTCAGGGAAAATGGTACAATGTGAAATGTGCACTCATTGGCTACACTGTAAGTGTCTACATCTAACTGTTTCTGTTGCCTCCACTTATCCCCTGGTGTGTCCCCACTGTGTGAATGGTATGTGTCTCAAAATAAAGAGCTTATCTGATGATGTCGTGCAGTTGCACTCTGTTGTCACCGAACAATGTCAAACAATTGATTCCCTTCGGGCATCTATGTCTGGGATTAGTGAAGGCAAAGGAAGTTTTGATGCTGATATTGCTCGGTTAAAGGAAGATTTAAAATCACTTAAGGTCTCTCTTCCCTCTGTCTCTTCCTCCAACCCTGGTTCTCCTCCCTCTCATGGCCCAGTTAATGTCTCTCCCACTGTTAATAGCTGCCCTCCTGGCACTGGTTCAAACGACTCCTCTGAGCGTAAATATAACATTGTGGTCTTTGGTGCATCTGAGTGTGCAAGGGGGTCTGCTCAACCAGACCACGATTCTCATGACCTCAACATAATTACAGAACTTTTTCAAGGCCTGTCCTCAAGTTTTGATCCACAGTCAGTTAGGGATTTACACAGGCTCGGTAAATACCAGTCTGACAGTGACAGACGCCGTCCTATACTAGTAAAGCTTGTCCGTTCAGTTGATGCTCAACTTCTGTTATCAAAGGCTAGTGATGTTTCCTCTCCCTTTTGTATTCAGCCTGACTTGTCAGCCCACGAGAGCACTGTACGGTCTGTCTTGCTTAAGGAGAGACGCTCACTCATTAGATCTGGCACTGAGAAGAGACATTAGGCTGAGATCTGACTCCCTGTATATTGGGTCTCGACTATGTGGTAGAGTTATTGACGGCCAATTTGTTAAGCATCCTACCTTAGCTAGTGCTGCACCTGTCCTTGATAACATTAATAGTCCTATAATCCCTGTCTCACCCCCTGTTAGTGGTAGTGACTCTGATCCTCATGAAAATGACCCATCTGTCCCGTCAAGTTCTCCTGACTCACCTGGTGATGCAAACTCCACTCGTTCTGACCCTCCTCAGCTACCTGAAGATGCTGCCCACTCCTCTCCTTCCTTATGACTCTCAAACCTCCGTCTTTTGATGTGGAATGCTCGGAGTATTGTCAACAAGTTACAATCACTTCATGCTCTTGTCTTTTCTGGTGACTTTCATATCATAGCCATAACAGAGAGTTGGTGCTCTAGTTTTATTACTGACAAAGAGATCAGCCCTTTCGGTTACTTTGTATACCAGCATGACAGAGACACTAGAGGGGGAGGTGTTTTTCTAGCTGTTTCTAAATCAGTGCCCTCTCGTGTTCTGGACTCCCTTAGTTCCATCGAGCTGGTTGTGGTTGAAATCCTCACACATCCATCTATTATTATTTGTCTCGCATATGTTCCACCACCACCAGCTTTCACCTACATGAAGCATCTCTTTAGCTCCATAAATGCTATTGTTGGTGATAAGGACTTCATTTTGTTAGGTGATTCAATTGCCCTGACACTAACTGGGTCTCCTTACATGGAGATAACCCTGCCTCTCATTCACTTTGTGAGTTTGTTTTCGATCAAAATTTATGCCAGGTTGTAACTGTTCCTACTCACGTCAAAGGCAATGTCCTTGACCTTGTTCTGACTCAAAAACCTGAGTCCATCCAGGACCTTTGTGTCCACTCTGATGGCTTTTCCCCCCTTCCTTCATCTGATCACTACCCAATCTCCTTTTCTCACTCCTGTCAAATCTCTGTGTCTACTCACTCCCATCTACCTACTTTTAACTACCTAAAGGGTGACTACGTTGCACTAAATGACTATCTTCTTGATATTGACTGGGAGAGCTACTTCCTGACTGAGGATGTCGAGCAGTTACTATGTTTTATCAAATCAGTAATCTATGAGTCATGTTGCAGGTTTGTACCATTGCAAACCTCTCACTCTAAGAGGTATCCCAAATGGTTTACAGGACATGTTAGGCACAAACTGCACAAAGTTCGCTCTCTTCGCATAAAGGTAGCTCGTAGTCCTGGATCTTCTGTAGCTGCTATTCTCAAGATTGCTGACTAAGAGCTGCAGACTGCTATAATTGAAGCTAAATCTTCCTTTGAGGCTGATCTTGTTAATAAATATGCTTTCTCTAATGACTTGAAGATATTTAGTCATGTACAGAATCTGCTTGGTTTTCAGTCAATACCCTGTATGATGTCCCTTGACTCTGTCTCTGCCTCTACTGATGCTGGAATTGCATCTTTATTTAATGACTTTTTCCACTCAGTCTTTTCTCACCCCTCTGCTCCTCCAAATGTATCCTCTCCTCCTGCTGATGCTGACACTGTTGATAATTTCTCATTCTCTGTTTCTGATGTTTATAAGTGTCTCTCCTCTTTAGATGTACACAAAAGTTGTGGTATTGATGACATCCCAGCTTGTCTCCTCCAATCATGTGCTATATCGCTATGTGAGCCTATCCACCATCTATTCTCTCAATGTGTTCGACTTTCCTATCTACCAGTTGAGTGGCGTACTCACCTTGTGACTCCCGTCTATAAATCAGGGGATAGGTCATCTGTTAAGAACTATAGGCCGATTTCACTACTATGTATCCTATCGAAAGTACTAGAACACCTTATCTTTGAGAGGATTTACCATCACATTGCTGCTACCATTAGTCATAACCAGTTTGGTTTCATGGAACAGCGTTCTACTCTGCAGCAATTATTGGCCCACTTGAACAACATTGTAAGTATTGTTGCTCAATCAAAGCAAGTGGATGTTGCCTATCTAGACATAAAGAAAGCTTTCGACACTGTAGACCACAACTTACAGTTGGAAAAGCTGTGGAGATGTGGAATTTGTGGAGAGATGT
>NW_003549738.1:0-4863 GCF_000090795.2 Amphimedon queenslandica | reverse complement strand
TTAATAATAATTATTATTATTGATTATTAGTGTTTAGTATGGAATCCATAAAACTTTTAAAAAGTTCCTGACAGGTAAAAAGTTCCTGACAGGCCAAATTTTGCCAAAATTAAAAAGGAGAGAATTCTTTCCTTTTATACCGTAAAAGTGGTTATTTTTGAGGGAATTATATTTCGTGAATTCTGCCACGTATGCCATGCAGGTACTGTATTAATTTTAGTGGATTTTATTTTTGTGATTCAGGAAGGAATCCATGAAATTTGCAAAATATTTTTCACACCAATAAATCGTCTTGTACGGTATATGGTATTTTTCTGATACATTTATACAAGTCCTTACATTGCATAGAAAGTTTAAGCTTGTTCTAAACAAACTTTGATTTTTAGTTGCCCCAAAATTAGACCAAAGTTCCTGCCAAATATAATTAAAAATGAAAAGTAAATTTCTCCATTTTTATCATGTTTCCTGATAGGTATACATGTTCTTACATTGCAAAGCTGTTTGCAATTAAATTTTAATTTTTTATGAATTTAAAAAAGTTACTCAAAAGTTGCTTAAAGTCACTGTACTGTTGTGCCAAATATTGAAAAGGAGGCAAGTCGTTGCTATTATAATTAAAACTTTTTCCTGATGCATATACATATGTGTTCTTATGTTGCATAGTAAGTTTGAGCTGTTTCCGATCTAATTTGGATTTTTTTTCGAATTTTAAAAGTTTTTTCCAAAATTGGGCCAAACTCCCTATGTAGGTACAATTACATGTACATGATCTTGGGCCAATTTTTGTTACAAATGAAAAGGAGAGAATTCTCCATTTTTATTAATTTTTATTTCCTGATACACTTATATTATGTATAGTTTATGTGTACTTATGTTATTATTTATTATTCTCTAGTTATTTCCTTGAGAGGTCCAACAGTTCTAAGATGACATTAAGTAGAAGCAAGAGAACTGTTTCCTATTGAAGTAATCAATAATTATACTGACTGATACTGATACACATTGATTCATACTTAATTCACCCTGTTTTATATTGATGCCTAGTTTAAGCGGTTATAGTCCAGTATAGAATTAATCTGTGCTGTTATTAACTTAGGTGTATTGTATTGACAGTAATAAGATACTGTACACTGGCCCCTAGTATATGGCCAGTGTCATACTGATCCAGCAAAAGGTTAACTGATGTCTGATGCATGACTGAGTGTCCATGACTGATTGTCTAGGAGTATTAAAAGAGAACCAGCCAGTCATTTTATGATAATTATCCCTAGAGAGTACAATAGAATCTGATGACACCAATCTCCTATACAGGCTCCCCTACTGAGCTGTATCAGTACACCAAGAAATTACTTAATGTAAAAGAGTCTAATGGTACATGGAGTAGGGGATGGAGGAGGACTAGGTATAATCTCTGTATGTTTAATTATCTTTCCCATTGGTATTGGAGGAGGAGACCCTTTAGGTTACAGTGGGTGTGTGTATGTATGTAAGGTAGATACACTGTATTCTCTTGTCCTTGTTATTATAGACAGGAAGAGGGCTCCAGTCCGCTTCAACGAGTCTTTACTGCCAGTTTTCTAATACTGACTGAAGGGAGGAGAGGTTTATACGATCAGTGATGCAGCCAGCACAATACCAATAACTGAATCTATATCCTATTTTCCTATCTTTCATCCGATATCTTGTGTAGTTATACGGTCTAAACTTTTGTCTTTTGTTTAACTTTTCCATGGTAACAGTTTTAATCACGTGATAGAGGTCACTTGCTAGCTTCTGCGCTGCATGCATGTGCATGATTCCTGACTCCTGAGTCCTGACTTCCTGTATCAAATTATTATCAAATATCAATCCTGATTCCTCACGAAAGAGAGCCTGGCAGCCTGCTCAGCCTGGGTAAAAAGATAAAAAGGATAACTTGTCTGCTGTGGTGAATATCTACATCTCGATCAATATGGCAACTTCGAGAGAAGCTCAATGTCTGGATGCATTTAAAAGAAGAGATCACAAAGAAGCGGTTCGGTTACTGGGTTTACAGGATCCTGAAGTACTTTATCGGGACTGTTATGATGAGCGTAGCTTGCTTCATTATTCTGTAAGTAACGGCTGGTTAGATGTTACAAGAGATATCGCGGTCTCTCTTTACCGTTTTGACCAACGTAAATACTACTACTATAATGGTCTATCCTATCTTTATACCGCTGCTAAGGGTAACCATGTTAATATAGTGGAATATCTTATTACTGAGTGTGGCTGTGATCCAATGATGGGTATTACTACTAGGTATGACAGGACGCCTGTTCTTCATTATGTAGCTAGAGAAGGATTACTTGATGTCTTGAAGTGTATGGTCATGAGCATCAATGGTCATATAATGGATGAACTATATCGTACTACTAGTGGTCAGACCGTTCTTCATCATGCTGTTAAACGTAAACACATAAATGTTGTACAGTACCTCGTTAATGAGTGTAAATGTGATATAATGATCACTATTGAGGCTAATGTGCCTATTCTTCATTATGTAGTTAGTGAAGGATTACTTAATATGGTAAAGTGTATGGTCATTAACATCAATAGTGATATAATGGACAAACAATATCGTGATGCTCATGGTCGGACTGTTCTTCATCTTGCTGTTGGACACATAGATATTGTAAAGTACCTCATTATTGAATGTAGCTGTAATATAATGGTCACTGATAGTCTTGGACAAACATCTCTTCATCATGCTGCCAGGGAGGGTAAATCTGAAGTTGTTGAATACTTTTTATCAACTGTTAATTGTGATCCTTTGGCTAAAGACAATTATGGGAGGACGCCATTAGAACTAGCTAAAGAAAGAATGTATGATAGCGATACTGCCATTGCTATCTTCAAGAAGTTTGGTAACATTAAAGTATCTCATCCGATTGATTCTTATGTTAACGTTCTCCTTGTGGGTAATCCTGGAGCTGGTAAAAGTACTCTTAGTCATGTCATCAATGACACAGCTACTGGCCCTATTGTTCTTGGTTTTTTTAGAAATGTTGGAGGGGTAGTGCCTTGTACTGCTGGCATCATTCCTTATAAACTACAACACAGGACACTGGGTAACATCATTCTTCATGATTTTGCTGGTCATTCAGAATACTATTCCAGTCACAGTGCCGTCATTGAAAATCTTTTACAAGGTTCTGGTGGTGTGTTCCTGATAGTAGTCAATATATTGGAGAAGGAAGCAGTCAAACAGCTTCATCAGTGGCTAACAGTTGTGAGAAATGAAGCACAAAAAGCTCTTAATCAATGCCATGTTTTTGTAATAGTAAGTCATGTGGATGACATATTTAGTAATCCTTTTGAAAGGAGAAGAAGAAAGGAAGAAATGCATGATATTATTGTAAGGGAAAGGTGTGATAGTGCCATCTTTTTGGATTGTCGTAAGCTTGGTGGGAGTGGTGTGGATTCCTTATTTGATAAATTGTCTAGTGCCTGTGAGTCCGTTCGTGGTACAAGAAAGAATAAATCAAATCTTTATGATCATGAAATGTACCGACTACTGGTGGAAAGAAAAGAGAATATACTGACCCTGTCTGATGTAATGTCTGCTGGTAAGGACAATTACGTTATACCAGATAAAAGGGAAGACATCTTGGATTCTCTTCATTCATTGCAGTCGATTGGTTTGATAAGTGTTCTCAAAAGTGAAGACAAGGTATGGGTTGTGGTGAATAAGGGTATACTACTTACTGAGGTGGATGGGATTCTCTTTGCTCCAGAGACATTTAAAGAACATGTTGTCATTGCTAGCAATACTGGTATTGTTAGTGTGCCTGGTCTGACTAAACTCTTCCCTAACTATGATCCTGACATGTTGATCTGTTTCCTGAAGAGCATGGAACTCTGTCAAGAAATGGATCCATCTTTCCTAAGAATGACAAACCTCCATCAGTTAGCAGTAGAAGAGGAGGAGCAGGGAGGGAGGGAAACAAGAGGAGAAAGGTTGTTGTTCTTTCCATGTCTTTTGTCTACTGATAGACCTGATGAGATGACTAGTCAAGTGTACCAGTTTGGATGGTGTCTACAGTGTACTAGTAAACATCATTTCTTTCCTCCTCGATACTTCCACGTCCTCTCATTGCATCTTGCTTACAGAATGGCTTTACCTCAAGAAGATGACACGTTAAATCGACGTTGTACATTTTGGAAAAACGGACTATATTGGTCTAATGGTCATGGTGTAGGATCACTGGTAGAGATTGTGGATGAGAGCCAGTGTGTACTAGTAATGATGTCCTTTAGAGAAGACATTATGATGTCAGTAGGAAGAGATGTGATAGGAGAGGTAATGAGTGTTTATAAAGATTCCTGCTCCAGTCTAGAGGTAAAAGAGTTAGTTATTGATCCTAAAGAACTAGCCTATCCTGTAAATACACCAAGAGAAAGGACCGTGTATAATGTAAAAGACGTGCTATCTGCTTTTGACAAGGGACAAAGGTACATAGTACATGATGATGGAACATGTACAGAATTGAAGGAAATCTTGCCTGATGAACCATTGTCGGATATTAGTAACCAGTCGGCACTATTAGGAGGACGTGATATTAAGGTTAGAATCAACACACAAACTGTTTGATACATTAATACAAGCTCAGTATTATCAAAAGGTCGTATCTAAAAACTAATCATTTTATTTACTCACTCTTTGTCATAATAATTGTGTGGCTTTGGTTACTAATAAGACATATTGTACTTGTACATAAACCTACCTTTCAGCAATCACTACTGGTGTATATCACCTTGATATCAGTTATTATTCTGCCATGCCAAATTTAAGAAGATTTAAAATTCTTCCAAATTTCTCCGTCATGAACGGAGGTGCTGTAT
>NW_003549735.1:0-4879 GCF_000090795.2 Amphimedon queenslandica | reverse complement strand
TACCACACCTACTTTTTGGATGCTTCAGAGCTCTACTCATCAGATAGACGAGACTCTTAAAGTGGGTGTTGCTAGTTATTAAAGGTTATTGATGATTCTCTTATTAGAAAAGATTTTTGTTTATTTATTAATTATTTTATTGATGTTTATTTGTTTTTTAGAAAAGAGGTCACAGTGAAGTATTTGAGGAGAGGTTCAGTGGGCAGTTATTGGATGAAATCATGTCATGGCTGTGAACACAGGTGCTTATTGTCCACCATTTTACATGTACATGTACCATATAGTGGAAAATTTTCGTGGCCCAAAATTTTCGCGGATTTCGCGTTTTTTCAAAATCCACGAAAATAAAATCCGCGAAAATTGATTTATACGGTTTAAGATGGCCGAATTGTAGAAAACCACGAAAATTAAAGCCACGAAATTGATTTTTGGACGGATCCACGAAAATTTTGGACCACGAAAATTTTCCGCTATACGGTATTACTTTTACATGTATACACATACATGCATGTATGAATAAATTTTCCATTGCTTTGTTCTATTTATTTTTTCTCATGCTTAATTCTTTATCTTCCTTTCTTTCTCTCTCCCTCTCCTCTTTTTGCTCCTCTCTCTTCTCCTCCTCTAAAGGTTCGAGAAGCAGAAAGATTTTATGTCACTACAGCTCTCAGTAGTTCAGTCTAAGAACCATACTGAGAGTCTCTAGGAGTTTGTACAAGGTGACATGCTTGAGGGGGACAACAGGCACCTTTGTGGAGAGTTTCAAGAGAAGGTATGTGATTCAAATATCAATATAATAATAATAATAATAATATTTTTGTCTTTTAACCCTTTACTCAGTAAGCACCTTTTAGAATGAAATCATCATCATTTTGTTTTATTCTTTACATGCTTAATGATAATAACATTTGTAACTGCTAAAATTGCCAATGTAAGACCCACCAACGATTCCACAATTTTCAACAATTGTCACATCTCCTAATTTAATGACCTCCAAATGAGGCAATGTTTCCAGCTGTAAAACTTATTTATAGCATTTACATCTTTTTAATATTTTTGATATAAGTGTGAAATATAACTATAGTACTTACATGTTCATGTATATCTTTTTAATTAAATGATTGTTTTTTTTATTTTTTAGAGGGACACTTTAAAGCGTACATGCATCAAGACTCCTCCCCTACACTCAAGAGGTTTACGACTATGTTTGGGAGACTAACAGAGAAATCAAATTCAATAATTATTTGAGGTAATGAAGTGGATGGGCATATAAGGGTAAAATTGCCATTGAAATGAAAATTACTTGCCCACATAATAATGTTTCAGGGAATTACAGTTGAACAATTTTAATGCAACAATCATCCCTAATTTAAGAAAGTTTGAGCTGATTCTGATTATAAAGTTTTGAGTGGTGACCTTCCTGTACTATATAGCTTACATGTAATTTCCACACATTGGCTAAAAAATCACACCCAATTTATATTGCACAATTTCTAATATACATGTATTTTTTGTCCTAATGGCTGTATTTAATAATAAATTGATAATATACACATGTATATATGCTACATATGATAATAATTTTGAGTGGATTCTAACAACATGTTACAAGTCTCAGTAACAAGTAATGAATATCATTATAGTCCAACCCACGATAGCCTTGTAACGTTGCATGCATTTATAAAGAGATCAGGTTTGAAGAACTGGATCAGATTCGTATTTCACTTGGAGTAAAATTTTTGAATGGGCAATTCACTGCAATTGCCCTGCTCTAATAAAATAATAACTTCATTAATAACATTATTATTTATATATATAATAATTTTAATTAATTAATTAAATACACTAAAAATTGGTACACTAATCACGCTCTTTTCAATGATTATGTAAAAGATGATGAATTTAAAGTTGATCTGATTCAGGCAGAAGTTTTTAAGTTACAGCCATTCTAAGAAATTATAGTAACATACAATAATAATAATTTAGTATATTGTAATGTACATATACACTGTATGACATGTCTAATAGCATTTCCAGCTATATGTTACCAGGGTTTCTGACTAGAGTCCCTGTACTATAGTGCAGCATCCTTGGTCAAATTTTGCCAAGAATGACTAGGAGAAAAATTTTCATATGTTCTTATGTTGTGTAGCAAGTGTGAAGTGATTCTGATAATTGGATTTTTTATGAATTTTTAAAGTTTCTCAAAAATTGGGCCAACATCACTATACTATAGTACAGGGTCCTTGGCCAAATTTTATGAAAAATTACTAGGAGAGAATTCTCTCTTTTTATAATTTTTCCTGATGCATGTACATGATGTTTTTATGTTGTGTGGAAGTTTCAAATTTGGATTTTTTAAAGAATTTTAAAAGTTATTTAAAATGCATACATGATAGATATATTTTTGTCCTTATGGCTATATTAATAATAAATAATTATTAAGGAATTATTATGCTGCATAACGGTATTGCAATAGATTCCAACAACATGTTACAAGCCTCAGTAACAAGTAAAGAATTTCATTGTTGTCCAACCCACGATAGCTGTGCATGTAACATTGCATGCATTTATAAGAGATCCAGCTAAGGACAGCTTTAGGTTAGAAAGTTTTTGTTGAAGCATATAATTAAAGTTTTTGGATGGGCAGTTCACAGCATCAGTTGGTGAGGAGGGCAGTGGACCACTACAATTTAATACTCCTGATTGTATAGCCTTTTCTCCTATAACAAGACAGGTTTATATTGCTGATAGTAATAATCATCGTATACAAGTCTTGAATCCTGATCTAACCTTCTCTCATTCATTTGGTAGTAAAGGATCAGCTAATGGACGGTTTCAGTCTCCATGTGACATTGCTATTGACAATCAAGGGACTAGTGTATGTTGATGATAGGAATAATCATCACATTCAGATGTTTTCTCCAGATTGAAAGTTTTTGCGTCAGTTTGGTACTAAAGGATCTGCTCTTGGGCAGCTTAATGAGCCAAGAGGTATAGCTATAGACACAGCTACAGGTCTAGTGTATGCTAGTGAATGGGGTAATCATTGTGTAATAGTCTTTACTAGTGATGGTGTGTTTGTTAGTAAGTTTGGAAGTAAAAGTGATCAGTTTAATTGTCCTTATGCATTAGCATTTGTTAAAGATGGAATATTGTATGTTTGCGATATTGATAATGGTCCTCTTGTTGTTTTTTAGATTAATTTTATTAACTTTAATTTTAAGATAATTTCATTTAGTCATCATCTGGTGCATGCATGGTAGGATAATACCGTAGGGCGCCTTTTTTTCGAGGGCTATGAATTTCGTGGATTTTTATTTCGTGGATTTAATTTTCGCGAATTTATGCCGTCTGCCATCTTGTACCATATTGATTTGATTTTCGCGAAAGTAATTTTCGCGAATCTTTAAAAAAATTGCGAAATCTGCGAAATTTATAGCCCTCAAAAAAAAGGCGCCCTACGGTACTTGCTGTTTGTGATCCCTTACTGCAGCAGTTGATCCCATGCATACTAGGAGATTATGAAGCAGATATTGATTCAAGGGGTTAGAATTTGTGCATTTGAGAACTATGAAACCCAACCATCACATGATATACATGCTCAATGGCACATGGCCACAGATTCGCCAAATTAGAATCATCAAAAAGTTAGCAATTGCCAACATTTGGTTTCTTTGCCATGCAGGTGGCAGCAGCAGCACATTTTAACTTGTTCTAAGCTTATACATCTGTTCTTCTTTTGCAACAACTTTAGTTGCCATTTACAAGATCAAACCAAGTAGCCATAAATCAGTGTAAATGCTATTGTACAATGCTGATTTTACAAATAATGGAATAACAGAATTTGAAAAGTATTGCTATGGGAAAAAAATGTTATCTTTATGTATCATAATTTCTTTAGTCACAAGATCTATGAATATATTTAAGGTATCGCCCACTTTTTGTGTCTAGCTGACCTTCTTTAGTCTTTCTCTCCTCCTTCCACCTTCTTCATTTTGTTTGTTGCTGGATCTTGTTCATTTTGACTTCTAATTTATTTTCTTATTGTTTTTTGCCCTATTTTCATTTACCATCTTCTAACTTTATCTCTCTTCATTTTTGTTCTTGCTTTACATACACAATTTTATTCTTTTTTGAAATGGCAACCAACCCATCTTCATCTTCTCCTGGTCTACTCAAACTGGAGGAACAGCTCACCTGCCCTGTGTGTCTTGACCACTATACCAACCCTAAGACTTTAACTTGTCTACATTCATTCTGTCAACACTGTTTGGAAGGATTACCTCTGGATAAGAAGAATGAGACCTATTACCTCTCTTGTCCCACTTGTCGTCATTGTACAGAGTTACCAGAAGAAGGAGCAGGAGCCTTTCCTGTAGCATTCACTCTCAACAACCTCAAAGAGATATACAGTCTAATGAAGAAAGTAGCTGATCCTCAACAGGTCACCTGTGACAACTGTACTACAGCTAATGCCACTGGATACTGCAAAGACTGCAGTAAGTTCATGTGTGCTGATTGTATCTCTACCCACAAGAAATGGGCTGACTTTTCTAACCATCAGCTTACAAG
Organism: Amphimedon queenslandica; assembly: GCF_000090795.2. Classification (NCBI taxonomy): domain Eukaryota; kingdom Metazoa; phylum Porifera; class Demospongiae; order Haplosclerida; family Niphatidae; genus Amphimedon; species Amphimedon queenslandica. The sequence goes on along the minus strand of NW_003549735.1, from coordinate 304 downwards.
TCTTGATGAGGTAACAGCGTCTGATGTCACTTCTGCTTCTCAATTGCTAGCTCCAGCTAAACAGGAGGCAACCCTCACTTGCTCCACTCATAACAAGAAATTGAAGCTCTACTGTGAAACATGTGATAGTGTTATATGTCGTGACTGTACAGTCCGTACTCATAAAGACCATGAGTATGACTTAGTTTCTGCCAGTTATACTAAACACTGTCAAGAATTGGAAGGTTCTCTTAATCCAGTAAAAGGGAAAATTGAAGCACTCAGGAAAGTCCTGTCTACTCTAACAGAGAGAGAAGGTGAGATC
>NW_003549733.1:0-4885 GCF_000090795.2 Amphimedon queenslandica | reverse complement strand
GAGAAGTGAAAGGAATCAAGAGCACAGATTCATCACTAGTGTCCTCCCTCACATTACTTAAATCGCCTTTCTAAAAAAAACAAAAACTGCTACAACTTTGTGAACACTCAACACTGCTTACCTTCCTATCTACCACTTAAATGCACCCCTTTCTATTGCAAAGAACATCTCCCCAGGCCTGATTTTGTTTCGCAGACAACTTCAAACTATTATCTTGATAACTATCCAATTAATCCCATTCTCTATTATTTACATGAAGAAAAGCCTGATTAATAACATTTCTTGCTTCCTGAGCGGTCATTGAGCGAGTTAATCGAATATCAACTATGCAACCTGCATCCTTGAGAGCAGACCAAGCTTTCCCCCTTGGAATTGATGAGCAGATTGATGATAAGCAGCAGACAGTGACTTTTAATGCTCTACCAGAGGATGTGGATCCTTTCTTCTTCCTGAACTTGTCAGGGACTATATCAATGAGTTCATCTTTGGGATCAAATGACTCTCTTTTTCTTGAAGTTTGTTGAAAACAGCTCAAACTTTACATAGCATAAAGACAACAATATACATCATAAAATGTAATGAAAATTTTGCTAAATCTAGTACATTCAGTCCTACTGACATCTGCAATAATGATAGACTGGATTAATATCATTAGAACACATGGTATAGTCTCTTGTCTGGTAGAAGTTATCATGACATTCAATAATGAGCTCGTTACTTTCATTGCATCTGATACTCTTAGAATGATATACTGTCTCACATCCTGACAGCACTCTATTACATAGAAACATTGAATATGTAAAGTCAAAGAGTTTCCACTTACCATGATTGCAGAATTCAGTACTATTAATGCAAATAACTTCTACAAAAAAGAAATCCAATTAAGGCCACTCCAATTGATGCGTTTGGAGATATTTGCGAAATTGAGCAAACAGCAGTCATTATTATTATTATTATAATTAATGAATTGTTTTTAAATCAATGGTGCCCGGTTAATTAACATGCTTTAGTTTGTTAATTATATTCCATTACTATAAGTTCACCTCATTTCCTTCCACCACAACGTTCAAAACAGACTTGTTACAGATTTCTTCTACTGATGTGACGTCAACGAACCTTCCTCCCCACCCTTTGTGTTTTATCTGAAATAACATCTCGTGCTTAGGGCACAAATTGCCAAAAACTCTTCTCACCTCTGCTTCTAGATTTATCAAATTACCAGAGAAACTAATTTCACGATGATGGTCTGAATTTGAAAGGCATACAAGGACAGATTCTTTTAGTCTACAAACAAGATCCTAGTATCTCTCTGAATCCATAAAACATTATTTCTTTCATCATTTAATGCTAGTTTAAGCCCCCTGCCCCCCATACCATACTAAATGTACCCAAACCCTATCCTGGACCTGTTTTTGGCTAAGTTCACTTTTATATTCGTATATAAAATTTCTGCATTTGGATAGTTTTGGGGTTACGCCCTTGTCTATATCATTTTGGAAGTATTCTTGAATTTGCTTCCTTATCCGAGCCCTTTTGGCAGCTAATATACATTTTTAAAAAATTTGATACAAATTTTGGATTACTTGGTGTAAGAACGTCCCCCTCATCATCTTCATCATCATCGCTGGGCTCACTTTCTCAAAAAAATTTAATGACACAAAAACGTTTTTCCTCCAATTGTCCCACTACGCTTGCTCTGACCACTAATCTGAATGATACTCAGTAATAGTACATACATGTACATAGCAGTGTCACCTGTATATATCCCTCTGAAGCCTCCCTAAATGTTGAATTGAGAGGATGTTGGTACAATTCCTTTTCGTAGGTAACTTGTTTAATGATAACGATAAACCTATTCCTGGACTAGCATTACTTGTTCTATTTGTATCGAACTCATCCTCCTCTCCTACCAGCAGTAGATGTACATAAGTTGAAAGGAGTTATTCATGATAAGTAATGGATGAGATATGGGATGCACTTTAAAGGAGTGGATTCATGGTAGCCTAGTACATAGCCTGATAAAAGGCCCGAGCAAAGGGCAGTGCACTTAAGCATATTCTGGAGAAGCAACATCAATGATTTCAGAAAAGGCCGAAGTCGGCTGATTACCTAATTTAAAAGCATAATCCCCACCTCCAGTAAATTCACAACAATGGCCGGTTGTCTGAGCTCCTCCACGCCATGTCATCACTTTGCTATAGTGGGTCCTGTATTGACTGTTTCAGGCATTGGCAAGCCCATTGATATTGGTCTCTTTTTCTTTATACATAATTGCACCCATAGCACTGATGAGATGCTGCCCTTTTTAATTTTTGAATTTTTTTGAAACATGGTCTTCTTTGTGTGCTATAATCACGAAATTTGCTTGTGAATACAATTAAAACAAAAAATAATAATTATATATTTAACAATAAAAAATAACATTCTCTGCATTGTACTATTACCATGGTAGTAACTTGCTTTTATTATTTGTTTTAGGCAGCAAAGCAGGGAACAGCAGATACGCTTGGGATGAAAGCTGGTGCTGGACGAGCTAGCTATGTACACTCAAGTCAACTCACACAAGTTGATCCTGGAGCCAGGGCTGTTGATATATGGCTAGAGGCTATTTTAACTGCATTAAGTGACTAGTAAATTTATTATTATATTAATTTGTGGAATGCATTTGTATGTATAGAGTGTTATTTTGAATACCAGTTTTTTATAGATTCCAGTTAAATTTTTTTCTAATTTCCAAATTAGCTGTCACAGAAATTTCAAGTACAATACTCTTTCATTACCTGTTACATTATTGTTATAGACTCTAATTATGAGATTTTAGCATTATAAAGTATAATATGCTTTACTGAAATGAGAGAAAAAATACAGAATAGAAATAAAGTAACATTTACAGATTTGTTAGTGTCATGTTGATAGATTCCCTAGGTAAGCAGTGAGTCTGTATTAGTGAACATGTAACACTAGATTTACGCCATATTGTTGTGACAACAACGGAGCATAAGCATCGATACTCCAATGACCCATTGAAAGTTGTGAGACTCAGACTAGCTGCTACTGGATTTATCTCATTCCCAAACTCTGAAACGATGCATTGAACAGTTCCTTGCAAATGCAAGGACTGGGTCACAGCTACTGGGCTTGTTTTACAGGACCAGAATGTGGGAATGGCACTGCCATACTGTGGAGTAGTTGGTAATGTGCATGAAGTAAGATTTAGAAAGGTGCAATTGTCTGTCAAAGCTTCTTTGAAAGCATGTAGGTTGTTGAGAGTGACTGTTGATGGTGTAGTATCGTTAGTGCTGTCTGTTAATTCACTTTTACCCTGTGGTGGTGTAGCTTCCATGTTACTGAAGTTTGATAGCAAATCAAAAATGAGTGTAATGTTTTTGTCAATTCCTAGTGTTATCCTGTTTTCAATGTCTATAAGGTCCTGCCTTTGTGTTGCAATGAGCTCTTTACTTTCATCAAACGCTATGCTTATGTTTCTTGCTGTATCCTCCTGGATTTTCTGAACAGTCTTCCTCAAAGCGTCAAGTTCATCCATGAGTTCCGAAACTTTATTGATGATCATTACATCAGCAGAGCCCGATTCTGTATCATTTATATCTGCAGTAGAAACTGTAGACTCATTTACAGTACACTTGCAAGGACTTGGGATGTCAGGAGACTCAGCCTCAGGACTGGTTTGAATTACTACTATAGCGTAGACACTGGACCCCAGAGCAATTGTGCTAAAGGTGATATTCATGCAGATGCATATCAAAATGATAAGTTTTTTATTTCTCTTATTAGGCTCCTTCTTTTCCTTCCTTTTCTCAATGGCTTTCTCCATAAGTTTGTTTGCGTGGGTGTATGTGTTTTCAGCCCCGCCCATTATCACGTGGGCGTTCAAACCTGCAAGGCAAAATCAGTTAAGTATGGCGTGTGCATGCACATTCCAGTATATTTAGAATGATTATCTTTGCATTGATTCTCTTTCACAACATGATGGTTTTGATCAATGACAGCTCCAATGGTGGAACCATTAGCTGCAGTGTTACTGACTAATGTAAAGAATTAAGTACAAACTGCTCACTCATTAGTTAGGGTCTATGGTTAAACTACAGTGCTTAAGCTATTCACACATTCATGGCCAGTACTGAGACTGGCAGACATGGTGTCTATTGTGTACTGATACCAATAAACATGAACATTATTATAAATATTGTGAGCTGACCAATATAATTAAAGGGAAAAGAACTACTAAATCTCATTATTAAAAATGGTAGAAAAAGAAAAAGGACTTTATAAAACAACCTAAAAACAAAATCATTAATAGAAATAATAATGAAATACTAGATCTAGCTACCAAAAATACTGCACCTCTACTAAAATAATAGCCATTAATCTGACAATACTAAAGAAAAATCATGATTGGACTCGCCGCGTAGGCGGGTATTAAGTAGTTTGGTTGTCTGTCTGTCATTCATTCTGTCCATTTTTAATGTCTTTTTTAAAATATATAACTTTGAAACCACGCACTCTGGGCTTATAGATCTTTCTCTACAACTGGAAAAAGTCTTTCTTTATCATCTAATAATGTCTAAAGAGCAGCGCCAGGGATAAGAAGCTTACAAAGTAAGGAAAACTGATTAAAAAATACAGCAAATATGCTGACACTTTTGACATTGATAAAACCATTTTCCAGTAGATTTTTGTCTTCTGTTTCATTAATATGTGTAGAATTTCTTAACTCTTACTTGGTAGCGACTTATGAGCCTTCAAACTTTAGCTCGGCCAGCTTTGAGAAGGGCTGGAGCACAAATATGGTAAGCTAGAGGTACTAAACTCTGTCAACTCGCTCACATCTACCTAGGCAACAGTATTGTGCCATCTTTTCTATCAT
>NW_003549732.1:0-4888 GCF_000090795.2 Amphimedon queenslandica | reverse complement strand
GCCACAATATTCGCGTTTTCAGTATAAAAATTCTCAAAATCCACAAAATTTATAGCCCTCAAAAAAAGGCGCTCTACAGTATTAATTTATTATTGACTTACAGGTGCTCTGACTTTAGGTTTGTGTTTCTTCTTCAGTCTGTCTATTGCTTGTTGGTATGATGACTCCTCTGGGGCAATGATTGGCCTTGAGATGGAGAAAGAGAGTCTAGGGTAGCTAGCTTCACCAGTGAATGTGATTAGGTCTGGCTCAAAATGAGCAACTTTTATCTAAAGGAGAGAAAGAGTGTGATAGGGTTTCCCACTAAGTGAGCTAAACAGCATGCTTCATGAGCTGACAAGCACTTCTGTACATGTGATTCTTGGCGCAACTTTAAAATTCATAAAAATCCAATTATGACAAGTAGGATTCCAAACAACTGACCATACCCATACAAATGAAAATATAAAATAAAAATCCTACTCTCGTGATGCAAATTCTACTCCTACATTGCATGGTGATTGGTAATTTCTTACATAATTACGTTAAAAGTACATGTTGAGTAGAATTTGTATAACAACAATTTTGTATTTTTTGTTGGTTGTTTGGAATCCCATTATCCTACTTGTCCTTGTTTCCATTACTTTTTTGATAAATTACAGAGTGAGTCCTACTTAATCTTTTTTTTTGATTTTAGTACAAGGACTTTGGCCAAATTTTTGAGCAACTTTAAATTACAAAAATGAATATGAATGAGTGTGCATCAAGTGAGTGCCTAACTGTGATTACTGATATAACATGTACATAGGTATAGCTATGACCTACATATATACATGTATAAGTAATTCTATACTCCTTAAAGGGAGACAGTCAGAATAATCATGATCATTATTGCTTTGATCACAACACACATGATAACTAGTAGGACTGTTTTTCATAATGACTTCTACTGGTACATTTCCATAATGAAACCAGTAGACATGGTATAGTATACTACCATAGTCTCATATGCCAAAACTGTCATTGGCATATGACAGTATTTTGGTAAAAATCATAAACTATAACAACATATGTTTTTGGCAAAAAGGTCCAAAAGTATTGAAAATAACATCAGGGTTGACTTTACTTATGTTTGATGTTTACTGTATGTTTATTTTGTTTAACTATTATACTTTTGTTTTCTGTATACTTTTACTTGTTTACTACTTGTTTATGTTACTGCACTGTTTCCATTATTATGCTTATACTTTTTTTACTATCTATATTTCTAGTCTAGTATCACTGACTGACCCACTGTAGTATGCATGCTGTGATGGGGCAGCAAAATCTGATGACTATATAAACTGAAATACTACGACAATGTTGCTCAAGGCCCATAAACCCTTGCAAATACCAGTATACATGTACATAATGATGCATAACTCTTAGATTATAACACTGATTTTGTGAAACATCTAACTGACAAATTTTGATTGTAACCTCTAATTTCAAACTACAACACAACAAACCCAAACAAATGGCAAAATTTTAACAAAACTGGTATACTCCATTAATCAACAAGTTATTTGACATAAATATCAACATTACTGACAGGACTGTCTTCAAAACTGTAACTAGCACACACCCTCAACTCAATATAGTCAGTAGTGGTAGTGTTGCCATAGTCTCTGTGAAACCATGGGATACCAGGAACATTACAACAAGGTGATTCAATGCCATTACATCCTTGACCATCCCAGAGTGGATCAGATGTGTACAAAGTAGTTGATGGGGAGTTAGGACTACCTGACTCACAGAAGTAGTTATTACCAATAAAAGACTGCACTGTTTCTGAACTACCAGTATTACATGGACATGAAACTGATGAGGTAGCTGATTCCCTTTGACCAGCTACTAGTGTCCAGACATGTTGACGAGGAGACCCACGAGTGATACTAACACCTTCAACGTAATCAAAATTGATACTTCTATAATTGTTGAGTGCATCTGGTCCTCCATATTGATATCCTGTTACTCTACCACATATCTGAGAATAACTGATATCATTAGATGGGAACTGAACTGATGCACAGCTACCACTACCATATTTACCACAAGCTCTAACTCCTCCTGACTGGTACAATTTAAACCCAGAAGGACAGTTCTGTGTAGCATCAGACATATCCAGATATGCTAGTCTTGTCCATCCTCCTCCTGAACCACACAATGTTCCCATATTACAGTATGTAGAATATGTTCCAGTAGGTCCTGCCAGTATATAATAACCTGATGGACTGTTAGGTCGTTGTTCTTGGAGAAGCTTACAAGAGGTAGGTAAAGCAGTTGAGTCATTGTGTAGTACTAATAGTTCTTGTGCTATTAGTAGTATATCATCAACCACTCCAGCAGCAGAGGTACTGGTGTCTTGTAGATTAGAAAGAGTATTGACAATGTTAATGAGCTTTTGTGCAGAATCTCTTGTAGTTTGTAAGATTTGTTGATCAAGTTCAGTGAAGTTGGTATTGTTCTGAAATAATCGAATGATATTTTGTGATATACCATTAGCCCATTCATTGAAGTTAGGAAGGCTCCCTGTTACATTGCTGTTAACTTTAGAGACAACACCATTAGTCCATTCATTGAAGTCAGGAAGGCTCCTTGTTACATTGCTGTTAACTTTAGAGACAACACCATTAGCCCATTCATTGAAGTCAGGAAGGCTCCCTGTTACATTGCTGTTAACTTTAGAAACAACACCATTAGTCCATTCATTGAAGTCAGGAAGGCTCCTTGTTACATTGCTGTTAACTTTAGAGACAACACTATTAGCCCATTCATTGAAGTTAGGAAGGCTCCCTGTTACACTGCTGTTAACTTTAGAGACAACACTATTAGCCCATTCATTGAAGTTAGGAAGGCTCCCTGTTACACTGCTGTTTAATTTAGAGACAATACCATTAGCCCATTCATTGAAATCAGGAAGCTGGGTCCCTGTTACATTGCTGTCAACTTTAGAGACAATACCGTTAGCCCATTCATTGAAGTCTGGAAGGCTTCGCATTATTGTTTCATTAATGGTCTTGATTACATGATCGGCTCCTTCAGTAAAACTTAGGTTCTTGCAATTTAGTTCTTGAAAAACTTTTTCAGCTATACGATCACTCCATTGATCAAAGTCAGGAATTTTCTGGCTAATATTTTGAGCTATATGATCAGCCCATTCATTTGTATTACTGCTACTGCTAGCACCAGTTGCAGTATTAGTACACTCAACATTATTACCAGTAGCATACTTATCATACACTACAATGCCCAGTGTAATTATTAATAATATCAAGAGTACATAATCTACAGAGAGTGTCTAACCATACTATAATAGCTGAAATATCACCGCGTAGCCTTTTCTTGTGCATCTTTGGGCATTCCCGCATACTGGGTGTGGCTGTGTAGGAAAAAATGGCTGCCAAGTTTGCTCAACAAGGTTTACTGGCTGTTTTGGTGCCTCTGCTATAGCAGTACTGCATATCAGACTTCAGCAGCATTATAAAGTGTACTAGTATGATGTCTAAAGCTTCTTCAAGTTTTCTCCACTGTTTTTATGTTAACTTCTACACGTGTTTTTTAGTAAGTACACCCACGCTTCTGGTCTCACGTGACTTAGTTCTACGCTGTCATATTTCAGCTACTATAGTGCGGTTAGACACTCTCTGTAAATTATGTACTCTTGATAATATCAATATGAGACAGAGTAATACTGTTATCAACAGTAGTGGTTTATTCCAAGATGACTGCCTTTGTTTAGGCCCCATTGCTACATTAGGAGGTGCAGTAAGTCCAGGAGTAGATAGAAGAGACTCTTGGCTTTTTGTTTCTTCTCTCTTATAAATTTCTCCAAGTTCATACATTTTCTCATTTCTCTGCACTGTTGTGTAGACATCAGGAATCTCATAAATTTGTTCCAACCGTTTTGCCATTTTTATGCAGTTGGCATATAATAGCAAAAAGAAGCTTTCTAATAGCACCAGTTGACATTATGCTCCTTTATATAAAAACATTATATTATTCATAAACAAAATTATACTGTATTTTTGGCTGTAGTGAAAATAACATCAGGGTTGACTTTACTCATGTTTGATATTTACTTTATGTTTATTTTGTTTAACTATATACTTTTGTTTTCTGTATACTTTTACTTGTTTACTACTTGTTTACATTACTGTACTGTTTCCTTTATTGGGCGAAGCCCACTAAGATGAGTAGAGTTTGTTTATATGTATGTATGTATGTATGACTGTCTGTACACGTATGTATTCCATATCTCCTCTATATATCCGCACATGCCTTGCAATGCAATAGATTCTAAATTTCAATATTTCATTGAAAGTAGAGGTGGGCGATACGATACCAAAGTACTCATATATCCGATACCAGGCCTCCGATACCAAGTACTCAATACCAAATCCTGGTATCGAGTAGTGAGTAACCACGCCCCACCACACCTATTTCTGACATCATAATTATGGTCACACCCTTTAATAATTACAAAATGGCGGGTTATTTCTTTTCATTTGTATTAATAACTAATTATAACTTATTTGTGCATGTGCAGTAGCTGACTACTCATTCACTACTCGATACCATCGATACTGAGACTCAGACTACTTGGTATCGGTATCGATTCAAAATTTCTGGTATCGCCCACCTCTAATTGAAAGTGGGACCGGCCAAAAGAAAATAAAATGGCGATCAGCACACGGGAATCAGAAGTCATGATTTTCCTACTTCCTAGCAACAAGATAAGGCAAAAACACTGTCCAAAGACTTCTCCAACTGCTTGAAAAGGTTACAGGTGCAATTAAGTAACTATGAAACTTCTTTTCAAACAAATGTCACCTTTGCCACTGACTGTACTAAACTGGCCAGCCTTTTT
>NW_003549731.1:0-4891 GCF_000090795.2 Amphimedon queenslandica | reverse complement strand
TACTGTTTCATCCACTGAAGTAGGCTGAGGTGTACCAGTACTTTCATCTGATGATTCATGAGGTGCAGTAGGTTTAGTACTTTCATCTGATGTGTTATTTGCTGGTAATAGTTTCTTAGTGATCAGTACAGCTTCTTCATCAAGTTCCTGTTCCTTCCATTCTGTAGTCACTACTGCATTGTGCTGTGATAGTTTACGAAATGAATTAACTTGTACAGCTGCATCAATTACACCAGTACTAAGAGAAGTACCTGTATCAAGAGATTGATTGAGGAGTCTCTTCTTTAATGTACTCTTACCAGCACCAGGAGGACCTGTCAATATACACTTAACAACACGTAATAATGCTATACCACTGGATTGATGAATATGAAGGTAACTACTAGCCTTCCTATCATAAGTGGTTATCCCCTGAGTATTACAACCTTTTACTTCAACAAGATAATTGACAATGCTCATGTCAGGAGATCGCTTATTTAATGCAACATGCAATGGCCTCCTATTGTACTTATCTTCAGCCTCAAGATTACATTGTGGATGATTAGTCAAAATTTTAACAATTTCAAAATGACCTTTTTCACATGCAAAATGTAATGGTGCATAGCCATTCCTCCTTTTAGCATTAACATCACAGTGTTTATTAATCACAAAATGACGTACAATGTCTACATTTCCCGATTCACATGCTTTGTGTAGTGGTCTGTCATTGAAATTATCTTCAGCTTCAGTATTGCATTGTGGATGATTAGTTAAAATTTCAACAATTTCAAAACGACCTTTTTCACATGCATAATGTAATGAAGTATAGCCATTAAACTTTTTAGCATTAACATCACAGTGTTTATCAATCACAAGATGACGTACAATGTCTACATTTCCTGATTCACATGCTTTGTGTAGTGGTCTGTCATTAAAATAATTGTCTTCAGCTTCAGTATTACATTGTGGATGATTAGTCAAAATTTTAACAATTTCAAAATGACCTTTTTCACATGCTAAATGTAATGGAGTTAAGCCATCCCTCCCTTTAGCATTAACATCACAGTGCTTATCAATCACAAGATGACGTACAATGTCTACATTCCCTGATTCACATGCTAAATGGAGTGGTCTACTTTGAAGATCACTTTCAGCTTCTATATTGCATTCAGTGGAACTGGTAAGAAATTGAACAGTTTCAAAATTACGATTTAAACATGCCACGTGTAATGGAGTTAAGCCATCCCTCCCTTTAGCATTAATATCACAGTGTTTATCAATCACAAGATGACGTACAATGTCTACATTTCCAGATGCACATGCTAAATGGAGTGGTCTATTTTGATCATTATTTTCAGCTTCTATATTGCATTCAGTAGAACTGGTAAGAAATTGAACAGTTTCAAAATTACGATTTAAGCATGCCAAATGTAATGGAGTTAAGCCATCCTTCCGCTTAGCATTAACATCACAGTGTTTATCAATCACAAGATGACGTACAATGTCTACATTTCCTGATCCACATGCTAAATGGAGTGGTCTATTTTGATCATTATCTTCAGCTTCTATATTGCATTCAGTAGAACTGGTAAGAAATTGAACAGTTTCAATATTATTCTTAAAACATGCCAAATGTAATGGAGTTAAGCCATTTCTCCGTTTAGCATTAACATCACAGTGTTTATCAATCACAAGATGACGTACAATGTCTACATTTCCTGATCCACATGCTAAATGGAGTGGTCTATTTTGATCATTATTTTCAGCTTCTATATTGCATTCAGTAGAACTGGTAAGAAATTGAACAGTTTCAATATTATTCTTAAAACATGCTAAATGTAATGGAGTTAAGCCATCCCTCCTTTTAGCATTAACATCACAGTGTTTATCAATCACAAGATGACGTACAATGTCTACATTCCCTGATTCACATGCTAAATGGAGTGGTCTACTTTGAAGATCACTTTCAGCTTCTATATTGCATTCAGTGGAACTGGTAAGAAATTGAACAGTTTCAAAATTACGATTTAAACATGCCACGTGTAATGGAGTTAAGCCATCCCTCCCTTTAGCATTAATATCACAATGTTTATCAATCACAAGATGACGTACAATGTCTACATTTCCTGATCCACATGCTAAATGGAGTGGTCTATCTTGATCATTATCTTCAGCTTCTATATTACATTCAGTAGAACTGGTAAGAAATTGAACAGTTTCAAAATTACGATTTAAACATGCCACGTGTAATGGAGTTAAGCCATCCCTCCCTTTAGCATTAATATCACAGTGTTTATCAATCACAAGATGACGTACAATGTCTACATTTCCAGATGCACATGCTAAATGGAGTGGTCTATCTTGATCATTATTTTCAGCTTCTATATTGCATTCAGTAGAACTGGTAAGAAATTGAACAGTTTCAAAATTACGATTTAAGCATGCCAAATGTAATGGAGTTAAGCCATCCTTCCGCTTAGCATTAACATCACAGTGTTTATCAATCACAAGATGACGTACAATGTCTACATTCCCTGACTGACATGCTAAATGGAGTGGTCTACTTTGAAGATCACTTTCAGCTTCTATATTGCATTCAGTAGAACTGGTAAGAAATTGAACAGTTTCAATATTATTCTTAAAACATGCTAAATGTAATGGAGTTAAGCCATCCCTCCCTTTAGCATTAATATCACAGTGTTTATCAATCACAAGATGACGTACAATGTCTACATTTCCTGATCCACATGCTAAATGGAGTGGTCTATTTTGATTATTATTTTCAGCTTCTATATTGCATTCAGTAGAACTGGTAAGAAATTGAACAGTTTCAAAATTACGATTTAAACATGCCAAATGTAATGGAGTTAAGCCATTTCTCCCTTTGGCATTAACATCACAGTGTTTATCAATCACAAGATGACGTACAATGTCTACATTTCCTGATCCACATGCTAAATGGAGTGGTCTATTTTGATCATTATCTTCAGCTTCTATATTGCATTCAGTAGAACTGATAAGAAATTGAACAGTTTCAATATTATTCTTAAAACATGCCAAATGTAATGGAGTTAAGCCATTTCTCCCTTTGGCATTAACATCACAGTGTTTATCAATCACAAGATGACGTACAATGTCTACATTTCCTGATCCACATGCTAAATGGAGTGGTCTATTTTGATCATTATTTTCAGCTTCTATATTGCATTCAGTAGAACTGGTAAGAAATTGAACAGTTTCAAAATTACGATTTAAACATGCCAAATGTAATGGAGTTAAGCCATTTCTCCCTTTGGCATTAACATCACAGTGTTTATCAATCACAAGATGACGTACAATGTCTACATTTCCTGATCCACATGCTAAATGGAGTGGTCTATTTTGATCATTATTTTCAGCTTCTATATTGCATTCAGTAGAACTGGTAAGAAATTGAACAGTTTCAATATTATTCTTAAAACATGCTAAATGTAATGGAGTTAAGCCATCCCTCCTTTTAGCATTAACATCACAGTGTTTATCAATCACAAGATGACGTACAATGTCTACATTCCCTGATTCACATGCTAAATGGAGTGGTCTACTTTGAAGATCACTTTCAGCTTCTATATTGCATTCAGTGGAACTGGTAAGAAATTGAACAGTTTCAAAATTACGATTTAAACATGCCACGTGTAATGGAGTTAAGCCATCCCTCCCTTTAGCATTAACATCACAGTGTTTATCAATCACAAGATGACGTACAATGTCTACATTTCCTGATCCACATGCTAAATGGAGTGGTCTATCTTGATCATTATCTTCAGCTTCTATATTACATTCAGTAGAACTGGTAAGAAATTGAACAGTTTCAAAATTACGATTTAAACATGCCACGTGTAATGGAGTTAAGCCATCCCTCCCTTTAGCATTAATATCACAGTGTTTATCAATCACAAGATGACGTACAATGTCTACATTTCCAGATGCACATGCTAAATGGAGTGGTCTATCTTGATCATCATTATTTTCAGCTTCTATATTGCATTCAGTAGAACTGGTAAGAAATTGAACAGTTTCAATATTATTCTTAAAACATGCTAAATGTAATGGAGTTAAGCCACCCCTCCTTTTAGCATTAACATTACAGTGTTTATCAATCACAAGATGACGTACAATGTCTACATTTCCAGATTCACATGCTTTGTGTAGTGGTCTGTCATTAAAACTGCCTTCGACTTCAAGATTACATTGTGAATGATTAGTCAGAATTTTAACAATTTCAAAGTGACCACTTTCACATGCATAATGTAATGGTGTATACCCATTCCTCCCTTTAGCATTAACATCACAGTGTTTATCAATCACAAGATGGCGTACAATGTCTACATTTCCTGATTCGCATGCTTTGTGTAGTGGTCTGTCATTAAAATAACTGTCTTCAGCTTCAGTATTACACTGTGACTGATTAGTCAGAATTTTAACAACTTCAAACTGACCATTTTCACAAGCACAATGTAATGGAGTAATACTCCTTTTTAGATCAATAAATGACAGGACTGGACGAACTCTAGACCTAACATTAACGTCGCAGTGTTTATCAATCACTAGATGACGTACAATGTCTACATTTCCAGATTGACATGCATCAATTAATGATCTCCTATCTTCATAATGATTATTTAATAGTTCCATTATATCTGGTCCTGCTAGTTGCTTTGCTGATTCCATACATTTAGATAAACCATCCTCACTCACTTTCTTTTCTAATATTGAAACTATTTCCTTGTGTCCTTGACATGCTGCATAATGAAGTGGTTGGTTTCCTTCATTGTCTTTAGCTTCAATGTCACACTGTGGTTTAGATATCAAATATTCTACTATTGACAGTGATCCACTATAGCATGCTTTATGTAATGGAGTGGACCCAGTC
>NW_003549728.1:0-4898 GCF_000090795.2 Amphimedon queenslandica | reverse complement strand
CTCAGTCCCATCTAATGTACTGAGAAGTACAGTATATGCAGTGCTAGGTGTTAGTTGAATTATAAACGTTATAGTCAAAATACTTAAGAATCTGTTTGTTATCACACCAAAGGCATAGACAGGCATTAAGTGATGCATGTCTAGAGCTAATGGCTTATGTGTTTGTCAACTAGCTCTTTTAGCCAGTCTTTGCATTGAAACCACCTACATTGTATCCAGGAAGGGATGCTGTAATTGTTACCAGCTTAATTCTGATATCCAAATTAGACCTAAATTTTAATATTGGACTTGATTCTTTTTCCGTATAGTTGTTCATATTGGTTTTGAGAAAAGGATATTTGCATTTTCAGAGTCTGAGAGACACCCAAATATTACACTTGCTCTCTCAAGTGCAATTGCAAAAACAATTAGAGTTCATGTTAAAGGAAGTAAGTGCTTTTCACATCATGCTGTATCTTAAAAATAAAAATAAATTATACAGATAGCACAAGTCAATCAAGCAATATCATTGACTCAAGAATCCAGATTGATAAAATTGTTGAATTCTTACCTTCCAGTCCTAGTAACATTGAAGTAGTCTCGTTTAACATAAGAGATGATAATGTTGGAACTGAAGATTTGGAGAGTTTTGCTGTTACAGCTTCTCTTGTTGATGCAACTGATGAGAGGATCATACTGGGATCACCTACCCTCCACAAAAATGCTATAATAAGCATTAGAGATGATGAAGGTAACATTTAATTTTAAAACCCTTCTATGAGATCTAGCATATCTTATATCAATACTTGCATGATCTCTGCAGAAATCGTTGTGGAAATGGAGACATCAGAGATAAGAATTAATGAAACTGCACCTGCTGTGAATGTCTGTGCTGCTCTCTCTTCCCCTGCAGTCAAAGAAATATCTATTACCTTCTCTACAACCTCAGTCACTGCCAATGGTAAATACAAACAATGCATACAGCATCATTGTAATTTTTGCACAGAGCCAAATTTTTTGTTTAATTTTTAATTTTTTTTCTTTTTCACAGATCCCAATGATTACGTTGGTGGAGTACAATTGAAGACTTTCCAGCCAGGGGAGACAAGAGTTTGTGCTTCATATGCTCTTGTACCAGATAATGAAGAGGAGAGGGACGAGTCTTTTACCGTTTCCCTTAGTAGATTGGCTCCATCTCTCTCTCCTAGCATTTTAAGAATAGGAACACGTGATTCTGCCACAGTCACCATACTTGATCAAAGTATGTGGCATAGATCTTGCCTTTTATTAGTAATTTAATGTTATTTTTATTATTTATACTTAGGGATAGAGGCCGAAGGTTAGATATTGATATGATAAGCAGTATTATTTACAATATTTTTAAAATTGTATTTCAGAGCCAAGATGCATGAGGGAGATTGATATGGTGTTCATTCTTGATTCGTCTGGTAGTGTTGGGCCATCCAATTTCATTGCAATGGTCCGGTTTGTCGCAGACGTTGCAAAGAAATTCAAATTTGGGCCCGGCGGAGCGAGATTCGGCGTCGTCACTTTCTCAGGTGTAGTCTCGCTGGATATTCCACTTGGCCGACACTCAAACCCTGCCTCGTTCTACATAGAAGTAATGAACCTACCTTATAAGGCAAGGACTACAAACACTGCTGAGGCCATAGAGACAGGGAGAGAGGAGCTCTTGCAAAATGGCCGAGCAGGAGTACCAAAAGTTATAATTCTATTTACTGATGGCCGTTCTGACGACCCTGCAGCAACTTTTCAAGAAGCTCTGGAAACTAAAAATGAGGGGATTCGTATATTAAGCATTGGTATAGGACCACAGATTGATACCGAAGAGTTGAATGGAATTGCTAACGTTCCTAGTATTGACAATGTCTTCCTTATTTCCAATTTCTCAAGGGAACAATTTGTAACTATATTGGGACCAATTATAAGAGAAACTTGTGGTACGTTGAACTAAATGTATTTTAACTTTAAGTGCTGGCAATTCAGAGAAAAAGTATTATACTTTATATTATTTTAATAGAGCCAATATTTACAGTGTCAAAGTGAATATTGAGGGCTATAGTAGCTCCTTAAAATATTGTATTAATTCTATTTTAGTATGTAAATTTGTTTACTAGTAAAACAATATGGTATTCCTTTTGATATTGTAGTAAATAGTAAACTTAGTTCTGTTTAGAGACACTATATTACTAGTTGAAAATAGCTACCTTTATTGTATTTGATCTTATCTTTTCAATTAACAGAGGTGACGATCGGGTTTGCAAAGCCTCGTTACACAGTCGCTGAGAATGGCTCTTTTGTTGACGTGTCTTTTGGCATTTTAAATGGGACACTGAACAGACAGGTGGATGTACAGTTTTCATTTATAGATGGAACAGCTACAAGTAAGAGAAATCTTTTGTTAGCTTAGAAAGCCATTATTGGCCTATTATCTCAGGAAATGCAAGAAATTTCCTCCTAGCCATTTTTGATGAAATTATGTTTTGTGTACCATAGTACAGGCAGGGTCCAATTTTTGAGCAACTTTAAAAATTCATAAAAAATCTAAACTTGATCGGAAGCAGCTCAAATTTTCTACACAACATAAGTACATGTATATGCATCAGAAAAAAATTATAAAAGTGGAGAATTTTTAACTTTTCATTTTTGGCGAAATTTGACCGATGACCCTGTACTATAGTACAGGGACTTTTGCCCGATTTTGGAGCAACTTTAAAAATTCATAAAAAATTTTGAAACTTGATCGGAATCAGTTCAAATTTTCTACACAACATAAGTACATGTATATGCATCAGAAAAAATTATAATAGTGGAGAATTCTCAACTTTTCATTTTTGATGAAATTTGGCCGATGACCCTGTACTATAGTACAGTGACTTTGGCCCGATTTTGGAGCAACTTTAAAAATGCATAAAAAACGGAAATTTAATTGGAATCAGCTCAAACTTTCTACACAACATAAATACATGTATATGCATTAGAAAAAATTGTAAAAGTGAAGAATTCTCAACTTTTTATTTTTGATGAAATTTGGCCGATGACCCTGTACTATAGTACAGTGACTTTGGCCCGATTTTGGAGCAAGTCTTTTACTCTCCTCTTTACAGGTGATGATGATTACACTGGTGTAATGAAAACCTACACTCTAAACCCAACACAACCAATGACCACTGCACGGTTTAACATAATGAACGATGCTGTCCCAGAGACACTGGAGTTCTTCACTGCCTCGATAAGAGCAGATGATGAATTTGTTAAAGTTACAAGACCAAGCACCAGAATAGGAATCACTGATGATGATAGTAAGTAACTGACTGTATTTCCATTTATCATTTTATTATTTAATTATTTATTTATTTATTTGCCTAGCCAGTATTTTATATGTTAAGTCACCTCTTTTAAAATAATTACATGTATGTATATATTTTTATTTTTATATAATTTTGTGCAGCTCAAGCCTGTGGAGTAAAGATAGACATGATGATACTTATGGATTCCTCTGCCAGCATTCTTCCAGACGACTTTAACTCCATCAAAAGATTCGTTGCCCAATTCACCAGCGAGTTCCCAATCGGTACAGGTCAGGCTCAATTCGGCATCGTTACTTTTAGCACCGACGCTTACCTCAGCATCAAACTGGGAGAGTTTGACTCACAAAATGAACTAACTCAAGCTATAAGTGGTATACAGCAAAAGCCCGGACTCACTAATACTGCAGAGGCGTTGAGGATAGCTAGAGAAGAATTATTAAAGAATGGTCGAGAGAGTGTTCCTCGTGCTGTACTAATTGTGACAGATGGTCAGTCAAACGATCCTGACCTCACCGTACAGGAAGCTGCTACTACAAGAGCTAATGGTGTTGATATATACGCTATTGGTATCGGTAGTAGCATTGATGAGGATGAGTTGAATGCTGTTGCTAGTGACCCTGATAGTAAGCATGTCTCTCTCCTTCAAGATTATTCTGAGAGTTTCTTTAATTCACTGCTCAAGCCACTGGCCGAGAGGGTTTGTGGTGAGTTGACGAGTTTTGTGTTAATTACTGATAAATATTATTACTTTGAGATAGTATAGCCTCTCTTAACTGATAGCTTTTAATTGACAGCACCTGGTGTACCAATTACATTTCTTACTGTATAAAATACTGTATAGCGCTTTAATTTTGCGGAGCTAAAATTTCGCGGATTAATAAAAATAAATTTTTCGCGGAAATAACTGTTGCAGATTTGCAATGTTAGTGCCACGCCTTTAATGGCAATTGAAATTTTAGCGGATCTTTAATTTCACGGTTTCATGCGAACTGCGAAAATAGCGAAAGTTTAGCTCCTCAAAGATAAAGTGCTATACTATAACCTCCACATAAAGGACACCTCTGTATAACAGAGACACTTTCATATCCATAAGTGTCCATTATATAGAAGCTACACTGTATATTTATTATTAAAAGACATTGTTTTAGTCTTAGTTTACATTTACTATTTTCCAAACACATCTCTTGTATGTTTCATTAACCTCTTCTTATTGTATCAATAGAGCCAACTTGTCAAAGAAAGATGGACTTCATGTTCGTCGTTGATTCCTCAAGCTCCATCACTCCGACCGACTTCAACGTACAAAAAGAATTCCTCACAGAAATAGTTAAGCAATACAACTCGTCAGAGACGGCAAACTTTGGCTTAGTCCGATTTAGCTCTAGCGCCTCTGTTGTCATAGAGCTAGCAAGTGTTAGCGGAGAAGAATTAATATCTGCCATTAGCGCTGTACCTTATCAACCAGGAAGCACTAACACTGCAGCTGGTATAAGACTAGCCATGCAGCAGTTCTTACTCAATGGAAGATCACAAGTACCGCAAGTAATGATCGTGTTGACTGATGGAGCCTCTAATGATTTCGATGAG
>NW_003549727.1:0-4898 GCF_000090795.2 Amphimedon queenslandica | reverse complement strand
TTCTATCATAGGAAATAAATTATTAAACTTTGATATGCTGCACCTTCA
The DNA here is from genome assembly GCF_000090795.2 of Amphimedon queenslandica. Taxonomy (NCBI): domain Eukaryota; kingdom Metazoa; phylum Porifera; class Demospongiae; order Haplosclerida; family Niphatidae; genus Amphimedon; species Amphimedon queenslandica. The sequence goes on along the minus strand of NW_003549727.1, from coordinate 4,850 downwards.
CATAGGAGTGGTTTGTTATATTGGCATGTTTATTGTTACTCAAAAGGCCATTGTGGTCACATTGGGTTCGGGATTGTATAACACCTTGAGACCCCACCTATAGGTGGAGCAAGTTACCGTAAATGTTTTAATTGTACTACAAAATAACTAAGATTTTAGAAAACTAGACCAAACACCATTGATTTGCTCGACTTCACCTTCACATAACTCAGAATAGCATTCGCAGACTTAGCCATTCTGTAATTATTGTTGGGATTCCTTAAAAAAAATTCCAGGACAAAATGTATTGTATTGCTTAAATGACGCAATTCAAATAGTTTGATGCATGCAATCATACTTTGCCAATTGTACATACCAATAATTATGGCAATTGTACTTAAACATTAGTTGGCATTTTAACAATGTAATTGAAGCACTTTTGCTTGGTACAAGCACTTCAGCACACTAAATGGCTCAGAAGACAGAAGTCTATTGCTAAACTATGTAGTTTGTCTAATGGATTTTGTTAAAAAAGTAAGAAATTTTATGGCCTAATTATAATCAATTTGCCGTCCACTTCTTGCTGCATTAGTGATGTTTTTAAACCAGTTACAATTTTACTGTTTTAACATAATATATTATATAGTTTTATGAGTCACATTGACTGTCATAAAGGGAGAGCGGAATTTTTACTTAAAGGAGTGTCACTGTCAACACACCATTGTTACAGTGATGTACCTTTGAAGATGACAACATCATGGCAGCACCAATGTTATGAGTTGGTTGTATTACAGACACAGAGTAAAAAATCTTAAAGCATTAATACTTCCTCCTTGTAGTAATTTATGTAGCATTCGGACACAAAGAAGTTAAAGCAGTCATAATGTCACATCGGTATGTCTTTGGCTCTTAGCATGCTAGTTAGCCACTTCAGTTATAATTTTTGTTAAAAAAGTAATGTACACATGTATGCCTTGCTGGTCCACTCTGTTGTACTAAATGTTTAGGGTACCAGCCATACAGAAATCTCTTCATGGACAATGGAAATTTGTTTTACAATACACTCATGTGCAGTACTTTAGTAGAAATTGATTTGAATTGGTTAATGGTTACACAATCATGATTGCTATGAAGCAATCGCCATGAAGCTATTGTAGGTCAATTTAAGGTATATTTTGCATGTTGCATAGTCACAGGCGGCTGCAGGATTTTACTGCAAGTAGGGCAAAAGTGAAACTAAATGTGGGAGTGGTGAAAAAGTAGGTGTGCCTATGACTACACCCACATGCTTTTCTCTTGATTTTAAGCCTGTTATGGCTTCTATTTCAGCATTTTGGGGAAAAATCCAGTTGAAAAAGGCTCTGAACTACTCAATGAAGAGTTACCCTGCCATTCTTATGTTCAAGAGGAGAAAATTCAGCACCTAAAAGACCTCTTTCAATATAGGGTATTTGTAGCTAGGTGATTTAGCTGTTGAATGAGTCTTAGCTGACAATGATGATTAACAATAAAGCTACTACATGAAGGAGTCAGTTATTCTAGTTGCAGGTTACTGTAGATTATGTCTTCCTGAAGTGTCCATAGATATGGACCTATGAAGTGGCTGACTGGCTTACTGTAAATAAACTATGCAGTTAGCAGCTTATTCTCTACTAATTATCACTGTGGAGCAAAATAATGTAGTTTTTGTCATTAAAATTAGCTATAATTATGAATTAATCATGTAATAACTACGAAATAACTATTAATTAACTGCTAATTATGATGATGTCATCTTCCGTTAAAAAATTCTAGTAGGGCATTGCCCTCATTGCCTGCCCCTGCAAGCCGCCTATGTGCATAGTTTTGATTCTTTCAATGCTCTTTCTGTGTTTAAAGGGACACGTTCACAGAAGCACGTCATCTTGAAAAACTGGCCAGTTTTTCAAGATGACATCACTATTATAACATTTAACTATGAATAATTAATTATGACTGCATGACCACGCCCATTATTTTAGTAAAATGGCATCCAGTCTTACTTCTGCTTCTGCTTTTGTTCGTGATGTTTCTTCACCAAAGCGCGTGTCTTGGGGTGGCACAAGGGTAAATGCTGGAAAAAAACACTCTACAGACTCAACCTCCAGAGTAAGAATATTCAAAGATGACTTGGAGAAGTGGAAGACTTTGAAATTAGCTACAGGAAAGGTCAGTGACCAAGACTTTTGTCACTTCTTGCTGGAATTAGCAGAAAAATCCATTCAAACTTCGTAAGATAGCTTCATTTAGATGGATTGAGTTTTATGAATTGTAGGTATGATGGTCACTTTTCCTCACCAGTCAATGTACGGTCGGAATTTATGCAATCACTACTGCCCCAATCTCTTACTTCTACTCCTGTAACTTCTACTCCTATATCCCATGATACTATTCATAAAGTACCTTCTCGATCTTTATTTAGTCAAGACAGCACTAGGTAGCTCTAGCTATGTAATTTTACTGATATTTATAATGATACCTTTATGTTTAGTGTAAGAGCTGCTGAGGTCACTAGTTGCTCCCTCTCTAAGACATTGGCTCTACGTGATGATTATGAAAGCAGTGAAAGTGATGATGAAAGTAGTGATGATGAGAGGACATTAAGGTAATGTTGTTATTAATTGTGCTTTTTACTGTATTAAACAGTGTGATTTGTGACAATGACGACTCTGTTGCTGACTACGATACAGAAATTGAAACTAACTGTGATTCCTCAGCTGACAGTGATTGTGATGAAAGGTGTGCTGTTAAATGTTTTTATAATTTATTTCAGAAAAATGTATACATGTAGGTTTGAAACTGAACCTGGCTGTCAAAGTGCAGGTATACAAGCTGAAGATCCATCAGTTGATCAAGAATTTGGTAAGACATCTCATGTGTGCATGATTTAAAAGCAATGCTAATTTAGATGAAATACGTCATAAAAGAATAATAGTCAGTATAGCAAATTTGAAACAGCTTTTTCCTTCACACTGTTCAATTGCGGAGTGCTCCAACAAACTGTACAATACAGCTAAGTTGATTGGATCATCTTTGAAAGTCACTTCAACATGTACAGCTGGCCATGTCACTCAGTGGTCATCTTCTGATCCCCATTATGACAAGAAGAACAGCGCCATCAATGAGAATGATCTTCTGTTTGCTGCTAGTATACTTTTCTCTGGCAATCATTATGCAAAGATTTCTCAATTTTGTTCTATCCTGGGGCTTGCATGTATCACAGAAGCAATGTTTTATCGTTACCAGAAGCTTTATCTAATACCAACTGTTGAAAAGTTTTGGACACAACATATTACTAGCATTAAAGAAAAGTATGTTAGTATAGCCAATTTTCTTACATTATTCATTTTATTCAGATTTGCACACAAGGAACTAATAGCCAGTGGAGATGGGCGATGTGATTCACCTGGTTCATCAGCTAAATTTTGTACATATAGCATGATGTCTGAGACTGGAGAAGTAGTTGAATTGCAGACAGTGGATAAAAGGGAGGTGAATTTTAAATCTCCTTTAATGGAGTGTGAAGGACTGAAGAGATGCTTAGACAACATTGCTGCTAATAGTACCATGAAAGTAAAAGAACTAACAACTGATGCTTCAATAACTGTAATTGCAATGATGCGTAAGTATAATTACATGTATATATTTACAAAATTATTAATGTGTTGTGTTCATGTACAGGTGATAAATATCCAAGTATAGTGCATTCACTGGACGTTTGGCACAAGGCAAAGAAACTAAAGAAAAGTCTATCACAGGTATAGCTATAATACATGTACAATGTAGATGAATTTTAATAAACATTACAAAATGTAGGCTGGAAAAAAGAAAGGATATGAAAAGATTAAGATGTGGTCGGATCAAATTTGTAATCACTTCTGGTATTGTTGTAAAGAATGTAATGGTGATGTAGAGAAGTTAGAGGTATTACAATATTTAAATGTGGCAATACTTTTACTTTTCTTTATGTAGTCGATGTGAATTAGTGTTTTACATCATGTTCAAAATGAGCATGTATGGATACTTGGGAAATGTGACCACATTTTAAATGATGGGACGGATACTTCTACAGAACCCCCCACTGACTGTGATGGTACAGTGATACCATACTTTTTACCCAATGAGCCAGCCATGGAGGCCCTACGTCAGATTGTTTTAGATCAGAAATGGTTAAAGTCGCTTAAATTTTATGTTCGATTTAGGTAAAATGAGTTATTTATTTTCAAATATTTTGTTTGCTTTAGGCATACTGGCAATCTTGAGTGTTTCCACAGTCTCATGTTAGCTTACTGTCCTAAAAGAATTGCATTTAAGTAAGATTGTATTAGCAACCATAGTTAGCTTCTAATAAAATGGTTACTCTTTATAGAGATGAGGCATTTCGTGCCAGAATGTATTTGGCTGCCATTGATCACAACTTTCACTTGGGTAGAAATCCATCCCGAAATGTATCAGGTGAAGAGCGAAATCATCGGGTTTTTAGAAAGCGCACAAATAGATGGGATGTTGTTCCAGTCTTTGAATAGAAATCATATGACTACATGCCTATTTTGATTGATACTCTTTACAAGTATAGAGCAGATTGCGATGCTAGTATACGAAGTACTGTTATCAAGAGATATAATCATCCGGAGAAGATATCAGCAACCTTGTCTAAGCGAAAACCACCATCAACTAGTGAGCTTGTAAAGGCTAAAAAAAGTCGTTTCACAGAACAATCATAATAATAATAATAATATTCACAACTTCATTTATATTGATTTTAATTGTAAATAATAATTATTCTGATCTAAACCCCATGTAACGCCCTGTAGATGATGGATACCACTCTCTGATGCAGTCAACAACACACG
>NW_003549722.1:0-4920 GCF_000090795.2 Amphimedon queenslandica | reverse complement strand
ATTATTATTAATTGAACTATTAGTTATTATTATGGTTGAACTCAACCCCCTTGTTTCTTTTATTTTTTGACAACCCTACTTTTTCTTATTTAATAGAAATTTTTTTATTTACTTGTACGTATACATGTTTATCACAGTGTATTGTATATGTAGTGGATTATTGGTACTTGTAGTGTTTAATGATTATAATGCTTGCAATTTATTCCTTTCACCTAGTTTAATTTATAGTATGTATAATGGGAGTACAAGGAATACAAAAGTGGATGTGACTGGTAATAAAGTTTGTTCACCATTACTGTTTGTGCTATTGTTATTTTTAGCCTGTAAGTTTACATTGCTTGCCTTTGATAGGTTTTTATTCCTATTGCTTTACAGGTAATTACAGCTGGATATGATCTGATGATTCAGCAATAGTTTTGCTCGATATTGGAATGTGCAACAATAATTAAAGGCTATTCTGGATTTAGGTTGTTGTAACTAAATTAATTTCTTTATTATATGTAACTTAGTGGTGTTTTTTAGCTCCTTGATCAGTAGTTTATCACAATGTGGGAGGCACAAGTTTTTACCAGCATTGGTTGCACATTATCGTAACCTTAGCAATGAAATACGTAGTAACATAAAATATCTTGAGTTTACAAAGTGTCTTACTTCTATGTATTTGCTATATGTTATTATTCAAGCTTACATGTATAATTGTTTGATAATTAAGTCATTATTTTGATAATTAAGTCATTATTTTGATTATGGCAACAGTTTGTAGTGTATCTACTTGTAATAATTATAAATGATGTGTAGTATACACATATTTTTGTAGGAAGATGGAATCTCAAGTATTAAAGCATTTTGCCTTACTGAACAATTCATCATTTGAACATCATACTATTGTAATTTCTGTTCTGCTTTTTGCGATGCAAAATAATTGACTTTTGTTGTTAGTAATAATATATTTATATATAAAGTGCTATTTAATAAAAATTATAGTTTTTTGTCACATTTCCTCCAGGACCTCCACCACTTCTGACCCTGCCATGTCTTCTTGGGGCTCTAGGCAGGTTCATGTACTAAAATGGAAAAGAGATTATTATTTTACAGTATTGGTAACACCTTACGTTTTGCCAATTTTGGCTCCTGAGTTGCCTCAGAATTAGCAGCCTCTGCTGTTGCAGAGCTGCTATGCCTAAGGCAGCATGAGGTGGTGGAGGGGCTACTAATGTTTGAGCAGGGATTGGAAGTGGTAGAGGACTTCAATGAACACCAGCAACAGGTGGTGGTTGAAAACCTCCAAGACCACCAGCAAATGGTGCTGGTAGAAGACCTCCATGACCAGCAGCAACTGGTGGTTGTGGTGGAGGAGGAGGACCTCCATGGCCTGAACCGGCAGCAACTGGAAGACCTCCATGACCAACAGCAACTGGTGCTGGTGGATATCCACCCGCAGCAACTGGTGGTCGTGGTGGTGTTGGTGGTGGAGGACGACAACCTCCATGGCCTCCACCGGCAGCAACTGGTGGTGGTGGTGGAGGAGGTGGACCTTCATGGCCTGCACCGGCAGCAACTGGTTGTGGTGGTGGTGGAGGGCCTCCATGGCCTACATCAGCTTCTGGTGCTGGAACATCAATGATTACTACAAAAAAATGAGGTAGCTAGGTCTATAGCTGCAAGTTTGACGGACTAACTTTCAGGACAATAAAATGCAGTGCAAGAGAGAGAGAGGTTAAGAGAGGGTGGGTAAGAGACTAGAATTAGGCTAGAAATTTTGTCAGGATAAAGTATTTTAAAGAACATAAATAGGCTCATTGAAGTCGCAGTAATGAATGATAATTAGCTTAGCTATGTATTTATTAATGATTAAAATTTTACATTATTATTAATTATAAAAACTGTTTATAAAATGTTGTAAGTTCCCATAACTCGAATTTCAAAAATTTTCTTCCACTAATAACTGTTAATTTTTTTAACCTAAAACTGAATGATAAAATTATTGTGATTAATAATTAATAAAATTTAATAAAAAGTACTGAAACAAGTAAAAAAAAGTTCTCTAAAATTAGAAAAAGCAGGGTTTTCAAAAAATTTAACAAAAATTGGGGTTGAGTTCATTTATAATAATAACTATTACTTCCCTTAATAATAATATACGTTAATTAATAAAACTGATATTTAATGATAAAAATAATTAAAAAAATTCAACCCTACTCTGCAGAAGATTATGTGTGATAAAGGAATACACTGGGCCCAGGGCCATGCAATATTTTTCTTTTATTGTATGGCCCTGGGCCCAGTGTATTCCTTCAGCATACATTCAGTAATCCTTATGGTTCTACTTTTGTTATTAAAGTATAATTATAATGATTACAAGCTTGAAGCCTCTATTGGGCTTGACACAGGTTATTGAAATGGATGAAACCGGGTAGCATCATGGCAAACATTAGCATCCAAGCAGTTTACCATGGATACAGTAACAGTTGAAGTTACAAACTGCTGATATGAGTCCATACCAAGATTTCTTTGAGACTACTAAATTGTTGTTCTTGTGAGCAGTCACTGGTTACAAATGTAACAGTAGTCACTTGTTCTGTTTATGAAGAGTAACTGTTTACAAATGTAACAGCAGTTACGACCACAAAGTTGTCACTTCTGTGAACAATAACTGGTTACAAATGTAACAGTAAACTTCATACAATTATTTTTGTTAATAATTAATCAATCAATAATTTTAGCAACAAATAATTATCAATGAATTTTAAATAATTTCTGCACCTATATAATACATTACAATTTATAATAACCAACAGTCAGTTTTTACCCTTGGTGTCACAAAAAATGCTACAGTGTGCTGCAACTTTCCTTCCAACACTATAGCAATATTGTATGTATTTGTTTCTTCTTTTCAAAAGTACAGGAATATAGAAGTGAAAGCGCACTTTTGGCATGGAACACAATCTTTTTGTAACGACTTAGCTACAAAAAAGTTTGTTCGCATGCAATTGCATTTCCTGAAACATGTTCATCTGAACTATACAATGCCTTAGAAAATGAATGTTTGTGGCTTCTCATATGTAGCCTATCATCAATAAAGCCAGATGCACTGATATTTGCCAGGTATAGGTAATGGCTCCTAAGTAACCTTCAAGTCATTTAAATAGCACATATCATAAGCCACTGTAATTTTCTTCTAATTCTCTCTGCCTTTTCCATCAAACTTTGATATCAAGCGAGACCCAATAGATAAACTTGAGCTGACCCTTCTGATCTATAAGGAGTATGTTCATAGTAAATTAAAGGGATTGGCAACGGAAGTGTGGGTGTGGCAAAGCTCCATTCATTTCTATTGCTTCTAAGTAAACAGAGGAGGCTTTGGATTTTGGAGTAAAAAAATGTAATTTCTTTTGCTTTATTTGTGAATAACTCCAAGAGAATACAATTTGTGCAAACAAAACACGCACAATACTAGCCAAGGTTTATGCTTTTTATTAATATTTTCGTTCAGTAAATCAGTGCAAATGTTAGTAACCGCGTGACTCTTTAACTAGATGTACCATCTTTTCCCGTTGAGAGACTCATTTGGTTCTTGAGCAACAAATAAGGAATTCATTTTAAAGAGCTTGGAATCTCCTATGGAATGAGCTAACTTTCATTTTGATACTATGAAGCTCAAGTGTTGTATGAACAAAAAAGTGTTTCAAAAACAGGCCACTTTGTGTACCTCTAACTGTTTGAAAGAAAGCTTTTTGGAGACAATTCCTTGCTGCAGGTAGCTCAAAAACTTTGTGGAATAGGATATATCAAAAGGCTGTACTAGAGCAACACAATATCCATGCTAAAGTACTACCATCTGCATGATTCACAGCTTGTCAGTGCTTGAGCAATAAGTTTTGTTTCAAAAAATTTGTGTACGGTAATTTTGTTGTTGCCATAGCTATGGCCATTGTCATGGAGAGTTTATTTTGGCTCAAACTGCATGGTCAAATCAATTAACTTGCAGAACTGCCATGTCTCTTTCAGAAATTGATTATTTGAGGTACACATTCATAATCATTATGATAATTAAAATGCAATACAGGATACTCAGAAAGTTTTCTTTGTTTTCTAAGAAATGCTTGAAGCAAAGCCAAAAAGTCAGCTTGAGGCTTTCGTTTAAAAAAATCCACTACTTTAAGATAAAAATCCAACAGCAGGAATTACCTCAGCAATGGGTTTGTTTCTGTGAGATATTAATTATTCATTGTGATTATTACTAGTTATTATCAATTAAATTTCTGTGAAACGTGTGTGATTGATGGTATTTGTTTAAAAAAAGAAAGATTTTGTTGTTGAAGATAGGCGCTAGTCAATACAATAGCGGACACGGCGAGAATCGAAGTAGACCTGTCGGAAGAAGGAGAAAGAAGTCAAAACTTACATTTGTCCATTTGAGCCGGATCTATCTACTAGGCCGTGACTGACGGGGAACTGGCACTGAAAGAAGCTGGTAGTCGTGAGTTCAAGTATACAGTCTTCTCGTAATTCTCGAGCCTATTTTCATTATTGATAGTGTCTACTTTATATTATTTGTTGTAAAATAAATTTGATATCACGTGTTATGGCGGCGGAGCTCACACGGAAGAGGGTCAGAGGTGGCCACAAGGGTTCTGCTACTAAACTTGTTAACGAAGTAGACGATTTGCTTTCTACATTGGACGGAAGAGACCCGGGAGAGGTTTCCGTGAAACTAGCGCAGCTAAAACGAAGTCTTACAGAGAAAAAGGATGCCATTGAGACTCTTGATGAGGAAGTTGTTGGTCTCCTAGAGGATGAAGCTGATCTTGCTCAAGAGATTGAAGAAGCAGACGCCTTTAAACGAGAAGGTGCGGTATAAAAGGCGGTGCCCTGGGCATGGTGGCTTCCGTTTTTTTCACATGTAAAAATGTCTGCTCT
>NW_003549720.1:0-4922 GCF_000090795.2 Amphimedon queenslandica | reverse complement strand
TCATTTAGATAACTAGGCCTCCCTCTTTTCTTGCCGTTGATTTCTCTCACCTTGATGTCGTCAACTCCACCATCCTTTACCATTTTAATAGCAGCCACTTTCCAATCATTAACTGTGCTCCACTTCAGTCTTGGATATTCTTTACTAAAATGTCTCAATGCAGCAGCTGTGCCATGTAGAATAGCATAGTTAGCAATCTTTGCCTTTTCAGTAGGAGTGTACTTTTCGTAGGTACCTCGGCTGCTTCCACTTCTATCACCTCGAGTATCACCTGCCATAGCTTCAGCCACTTTTTCATTTGCTGCCACAATCGTCGACGGTGGAACTACTTTTGACAAAGGTCCTTCGGGAGAAGGCAAAACAGTTAGGGAATCATCTTTGACCTTGCTACTAGGCTTAAAATAGCGATAGAGAGACATCAGCTTGAGAACACGACTTGTTTAGACAAGAGGGCATGCGCACACGTGTATTCTAGGCGTGGTTGACCACTCCCTTTAATTAATTTATTTTCGGGGCTTTATTTTTCGGGGGCTTTATTTTTCGTGATGCAAACAGTGATCACGAAAATACCGAAATTTATTCCTCACGAAATTTTTTGGCTATACGGTATTTGGATCTCGAAAAAATATATAAAAAATAAAAAAACGTCAGCCCAAAGCGGGAATCGAACCCGTAACCTGATGCTTTTGACTTCTGGAACTTCAGGCATTATCCACTAGACTACTGAGTCACTCCTAGGCTAGTGTTGCGTATTTATAGTTCAATTTTATTGCTACCCCGGCGTTTATTCGAATGCGGCTTCTATTTAAGGATTTACGGTACATTTGTTTATTCTGCATGCTCCAATGCAAGAGTACATAAATAAAAAAGAAAGTACATGTACATGTATGAGCTAATTATTATCCAAAAAAAATCAAAAAATTAAATAAATAAAATAATAAACAATAAGAAATAAAAAAATAAACCAATTGCATAATCGGAATCAGCTGAAACTTTCTACACAGCATAAGGACATCAATATGTATCAGAAAATGTAATAAAAATTTGAGGTGATTTCGGAGCCATTTTTTGGAAAAAACCATGGGCTATAGCCTTGGGTATTTTTCAGAATTTTGGCATTTTCTTAAAATGGCCGTAACTTGAAAAAAATTAAAGTCGGAATCAGCTCAAACTTTCTATACAGCATAAGGACATCAATATGTATCAGAAAATGTAATACAAATTTGGGGTGACTTCAGAGCCAATTTTCAGAAAAAACCATAGGTTTTACAATTTACATGTATGTAATATTAATGTATGTAGTTGTTTGAGCTAATTCTGAAACCCGAAAATAGCAAGTTAAAAGAGTATTATACTGATATAGATTTACCAGTATAGTGTCAGCAGGTAGTACAATGAAGGAGATATAGCCAACAAATAAAGATATTGAATCAACATTCGACAATAGCAAAAAATCAAAAGAGGGAGAGAGAGCAAGAGAGTGTGTGCTTATATTAGAGAATGATGTTCTAGAATGTTCTATTCAGGCAAGCCTGTGTCAGTACATATTGTGTAATAGTATAGTGTTAACAAGGTGCGAAAATGTGATTGTGTGGTAGAGGCATGCATGAGACATAAGTACTAATAATTATTATGTGAATGAACAGTAGTACTATTACTATTATTATTGATGTGATGCTTGTGTGTGTGTGTGTGTGTGCGCGTGTGCGTGTGTGCATGTACTAATACTGTACTTGTTTATAAATTATAACATACATGTATCTGTGTATGATAGTGCATATATTGAATGCGAGAATCTAATATACATGTACATGTACATACATACATGTACATACATGTACCGGTACATGTATGTAAATTATGCAATAATATAAAGTACCATCGGTTCAACTGATATGTGTCAGCCTCTAGTGCAGTAGGAGGGAACATTGATGAATGGACTGTGTGTAGTAAATTAGACGGAGTCTCTTTATATGATGAAATCCATTCCCCATTCTTTGTTAAGACCTGTATTTGTAATAAAATATATTTTTTAAGTTGCTTTAAAATTTAGCAAAAGGATCTGTACTATAGTACAGGGGAAGAAAAAAATTCTCAATTTTTATTATACTTTCTGATACATATACATGCACATTGGCCAAATTCCATATACACAATCTTATGTTGTTTATCAACTTTGAGCTGATTCAGAATTTTTTTACAAATTTTCTAAAGTTGCTCAAAAATTGAGCCAACAACCAAAGGCTATAGCAACATGTACATGTACCTGTAACTTTGGTCTATGCTCAAAAATGGCTAGGAGAGAATTCTCCATTACATTTTTATTGGCCCTTTATACTTTTGTACAGTACATGTGTTTCACCAACAACATAATTTTTACCACAAAATTGGCGACCATTAATGATGTGTGAAAAAATCCAATTTTGATCAAAATCAGCTAAAATGTGACAGTGCATTTTAATAACAATCTAATTTAAAATAGGACCAGAAATCAGTAATAATCAGCTAAAGATAAGTGAAATGCGACAGTTACTTACCTTCCATGTATTAACTCCATTGGTCCTTTTCAGACCAGGTAACAGTGAAGAAGTGTCCACCAGTTCCACTGATCCATTACAAAACTTCAATGCTCCAGCAATAACTGCTTCATCTTCTATTGGATTCATTGAACACGTTGAATAGACCAGTCTGCCCCCTGGCTTCAATAATTCCAGACCCCTCATCAGCAGTCTTAATTGTAATCTGCAAAATATATAGAGAAATGTCACAAACCACATACATGTACTGTACATGTAGCTAATAGTCTTTCGTAAGGTTAAAAATAACATTAAAATTAGCAAATAAATTACATTAAAAGTATCATATACCGGTTTATCTTTGTGGTGGAAAATTTTTGTGAATCTTGCATTTCTAAGATTTCGCAGAATTAAGTTTTGCGAATTGCTTGCAGACTGCACCACGTGGCAATGGAGAGCAGAATTTCATGGCAAAAAATTTTCGCGACTGATTACAAACCATGAAATTCACAAAAATATTTTACCAGGAAAATAAACCGGTATGCGGTATGAGGGCAATTTTTTGAGACAACCAAACAGCAAATGTTGGTAATATACATTATACATGTACAAAGTATTGATACAGTACATTACCTGTGTAGTGATAATGGTGTACTAGAATTCCATGATCTCCATATTGTTGGATTCTTTCTCATAGTACCATCACCACTGAATACAGTAATAAGAAATGAATAAGACAAAATAACATTAACAAAATTAATGTACATGAATAATATGCACATGTTGTACATGTACCAAATTCTAATAATAAATAAATGTAGATTATAAGTATACATGTATATGTAAATGTAAGTAATGTATTCAATACAGTTAATTACATCATCAATTCACCATATACATGAAAGAAATGCTACAACTTCATGTACACGTACATGCATACCCAGGGTTTCCCACAAAGTATGCTAAGTTAGGTAGACAATATGTTTGATGAGCTGACAAGCACTACGATACAGTAAATGTACATGGCATTTGGAGCAACTTTTTAAAAATCATAACAAAATCCAAACTTGATCAGCGAAGTTGATAAACAAGATACATGTAACTGCATAATTACAGTATCAGGAAAAATTATAAAATGAAAAAATTTTCTCCTTCCAATTTTGGCAAAATCTGACCCGTGAACATGTACTATAGTACTTTGGCCCAATTTTTAGCAACTTTTAAAAATTCATAATAAAAATCCAATTTTGATCAAAATCAATGCAAACTGCAAACTTTCCATGCAATATAAGTACATATACATTATATATGTATAAGGAAAAAATATAAAAATGGCAAATTTTCTCCTTCTCAATTTTGGTAAAATTCGACCAGCAATGATCCTGTACTATAATAATACAGCCAACTTTTTGCAGCTTAAAAAACTTGTATAAAATCCAATTTTGATCGGAATTGGCTCAAACTGTCTACACAATATAAGTACATATATATGCATAATAAGAAAAATATATAAAGGGCAAATTCCTCCTTTTTAATTTTGGCTAAATTTGGCCTGTGACCCTTTTGGCCCATAATCCCAATTCACTATGGCAAAATCCTGTGGAAAACCCTGTGTATGCTGATATGATACTTACCTACAGGGGACATCACAGAGTACTCTGTCATACTGTAATGGAACACGTTTACCATCAACCTAACATACAAATAATAAAATCACATTCATGTACATGTACATGTACATAACTGTTGGTATTATTTGCTGGTATTTTATTTTAAAAGTGTAAAATTAAATTCCAATCATTAATAGTTAATGTGTGTATCAACAACACATGCCTAAACCAGCAAAATTAAATTCCTCATATTAAAAAAAATTTCTCTATTAGTAGGAAATTACAAAAAACTCTAACAAATATCACCAGTTATACCGTATAGCGGTTTTTTAAGGATAATAAATTTTGTAAACAACCCATATCCAGAAGTTTTCAGAATTAATTTTCTCAAATTTCTACTATTCTGCCATGTTTTACCATATTAAATTGATTTTCAAGGAATTTAATTTCACAAATCTTAAAAATCGTGAAATTCATTATCCTTGGAAAAAAGTAGCTATATGGTACAGTACTGTACAGTGCTTTTTTTCAAGGGCCATAAATTTTGTGGATTTTAATTTTGCGGATATAATTTTTGCAAATTTATGCCGTCTGCCATCTTGTACTGTATTAATTAAATTTTTGTGAAAGTAATTTTCGCAAATCTTTAAAAATCGTGGAATCTGCAAAATTTATTGCCCTAAAAAGGCCCCTATGGTATATCATTCATTCAATACTTACATTGTTATAGTAGAGTACTGGGAATTGGGTAGCATCATTATTAGTGATTATAAGACAGGGACTGTTCAATCTCTTG
>NW_003549719.1:0-4925 GCF_000090795.2 Amphimedon queenslandica | reverse complement strand
GGCTTACAGAGTCATTTGTTTAGGTAGATGAAGGAGGTAATGCATTTTTGGTGTTATTGGAAATTCCAGAAAATAAAGGGCAGAGAAAGTTTCAAGGTACATTTGTACCAGCCATGCTAGTTTAGCAGGATTATCAGGGTGCACTTCAAAAGAACAGACCATGTCACAAATTGATCGCAAGATTAGAAAACACTCCCAATGATCATCATCGTCTATGAACTTTCCAATTAAGAATGGTAGGAGCCTCACCAAGTTCATCATTTGACATGCCAGTGAGTTAATAAAATGTACTACAATGCATATACGCATGTACATGTATTATATTATGTACATGTATATATTATGAGCATATTGTGTACTGTACATGTGTATACTGTATTGCAGGTACTGTCAATATGCATGTACCTAATAGTATTACATATACATGTACGTGTATACATTTTGTACATACTTTGAATGTATAATGTATACATTGGAAAAGCATGAAAACACCTCATTGATAACCATTACAATTACCTTGCACTGTGTGGTTATATTATTTTGGTAGACTTATTCAGTAAATTGTATGTTATATACATGTAGTTTATGCATCTACTGTACATGCACAATAATTACTGTACCTGATTGTTTGATGTGATATGAATTGTCATCTTTTGTAATAGGAGAAGGTTTGACTTCCAAATGGCTGTACTCATATGTTCTTAATCCTGAATTTAGTTGAGCTAATGTAAGGTATTTTTTTACATCTATGACATGCTTTAATAATGCTTGTAAATGATGAATTGCTACTGCTTCAAATAGAGTATGCATGATGTCATAGGGAAGACATTTGTTGATATCAATGCCAGCCAAATTTATAAGGGGACTTCGGTTGTTGATTCCATATGTGACTGAGTGTCGTTGTCCGCCAATTTCTATTAGATCAAGGTATTCCTTATGCTGTTCTAGTGTCCTCTCAATGAAACTGTCTGCATTAAACTAAATACATTACAGATACATGTACATGTACATACATGTTCACATAAAGTATGTGTACCTTCACTGCCATGTCTTCTTTTACAGCCAAACACATTCGACACTTTCTTAAAGCAAAGCCAACCCCTTCCTTAAAGCCTCCTAAAAAATTTGAAGCTGGAACATCACCAACAGCACAAACAACAGCACCATATACTTTAAGAACTTCACCATCAGCCAAAGTGAGATCATAACCCTATACATAGTACAATTTAATAGTAGAGAAAATGTAAAGTTTACCTTAGAGAGCATATTCATTTGTGTTACAAAGTGTTCTAAAATAGCATCTGCACTAAATTCTTTTAGAAGTGTAGTTTTTGCTATTGCTAGCAAAAAAATTGATCGCAATGATGATCTGAAAACTGGTCTAATATTTGCAATAGTAAAATAGTAACAACCTATACATGTACATCAAGAATTAATTGTTGTTCCATTTATCAAACCGTACCTAATTTGTGATTTCCTGCTCTTGATCCTAAAGGATTTGCCACCTCGATGTCGTCATAATACAGTACAAACTGGAGGGCATTGATGTTTTGACAGAACACAGGATGTTGTTTATAAAATTCACCATCGCAGAAGTCTCGTTTAGTTTCATCGGTACTTTGATGTGTACTATTCAACTCTTCTCAAAGAGCTGGATTACTGAAAAGCGCCTGTTTAGTAACTATATATAACTCATTAAGCTAAGCTAATAACTATTAACCTTTAAAGTAGCAAATACATCAATATAATATTCATACTGCTGAATCTGTTGTAATATCTGTTGCCCATTTTTTGTCACCCATTCCCATTCAGTTCCAAGACATATAGGTTCAGGTTTCTGTACGGTGTTAAGTATAAATATCATTTATGATAATATTTTGATATTATTACAATAATAATTATTATTATTGTAATAATATTATTTACCACATAATTAAAGGCATCTTCAAAATAACTCTCTCGGTAATACCGTGAAGACAATTTTCCAAATACTTCTCCTGGATGACACACTTCCTTGATATCGTTCTCACTTATGCTAATTCCTGATTTAGAAAGATGCTGTTGTACGCTATCAGCTACGGACTCGGACACAGAATCTATGAACCACTGGGTGGCTGAGCAGAGCTTGTCAATACCATTGTGCGTTAATGACAGCTCATCACTAACTCTCATTAGAAATAGTGCAGATTCTCTTTCTATGTCGATGGGTGCGGCAGGAGTAGCCATTGTAGGTTCAGAATCTCTGTCATCATCAGTCATGTCGTCATTTACTAATGAATTGCTAACTTCTGTAGTAATAAAGAATTCATGTAATATTATTGTATAGGCATATGTATAGTAAGGTGTAATGTATAATAGTAGTACCTGAATTGCCTGCTCTTGAATCATCATTGCCATGTACTCTTTGAACATGTTTCCTTAAGCTATCCCATTTTTTAAAGGAAGTGTCTAGAGCTCCGGTAACCGGACACAGTATGCAGTGCTAGAGCTCCGGTAATAGGGGCTTCGCCCCTATATATATACTGGGGCTACGCCCCAGCATTAATAATACACTGATTTATATTATAGAAACCGAGTATAAATACAACAACCAGCGTTGATGATGCAGCAGGGTCGTGGTGGTGCAGTGGAGAGGCTGGTATGGATTGCACGGATAGGGTCAGGGTTCGAATCCGGTCAGGACTACCGAGTAAAACTATGCTGCAGTTTTTGATTTTTTTTTTCTTTTTTAAAAATATCTTTTTTTTTTTTTTGCAATTTTTTGGCTTTTTTTGGGTCAAGAAATAGCACCCTCTCGTACATCTTAGCCTCCGGGGTCGTAGGGTTGGGATTGGGGTTTAGTGTTTAGTTTTTAGAGCACCCTCTCGTACATCTTAGCCTCCGGGGTCGTAGGGTTGGGATTGGGGTTTAGTGTTTAGTTTTTAGAGCACCCTCTCGTACATCTTAGCCTCCGGGATCGTAGGGTTTTGGGGTTAGGGTTTAGTGTTTCTTGATAAAAAGACTAAGTTCCATTTTGCACTACTGCGCATGCGCACAAGCTGTTTTACGGAGAAAAACGGACTGCCGGAGCTCTAGCATTGCAAACTACGTCCGGTTACCGGAGCTGTAGACACAGCCTTTTTTAAATGGTAATCCACATGAATGACAGTAAACCTGGAAGTCAGGATCATTTGCATGAGAGATTCTGATGTGCCTTAGCAAAGCATCACTTCTGTAACATTGAAAGTCACAGTAGTTGCAATAATACATAGTGAACTTCAGGAGTCAGGAACTCAGGATTAATGTATTACGTAATTGTTTTGTATTACGTAATTGTTATTACCATAGTTACAGGAAGGTATCTATGGTTACATTGAGAAGAGAGATCGAGAAGATAGAGAACTGTACGGCCGGTTCGAGGTACGGCTGGCTGAAAGACTGATGGATGTATATAAAGCAACCAGATCAGACGTGCGAAACTTACTTGAGAGACATCACTTTGATCAAGAAGTAGTTGAGAAAATGTTTGGTAAGGACTAAATACATAGCCGGTTCGCGCTATTCTGCTCATAATGATATAATTATAGAAAACTTTATTGACGGCCAGTCTCTTATATCACTAATATCAGATATAGAAGAATTTGAGCAATAAAGAATATGGTTAAGGAGGTAGGTGTATAAATGTGGCATTATATTGGTCTTTGCATTATCATTATAGGAAATTGGTGCGTTACAAAGTTTGGAGAGTTCAGTGTCATGGACAGAATATGATTCAGTTGATCTATTTTTTGAAGAGACTAGTGACACAGATAATTCCACTATAAATGGTAAAAATATTTACATGCATGTAATGTACATGCATGCATGCAGCTGCTTAAAGATAATTATTATGATAATCCATTTTTGTGAATTGGATATACAGTGAAGAGTTAGCTTTACTTGTGTACTGCTCTAGTAAATTGTAATTGTAATTTTACAGTTGACTAGTAATTGTACTTTTTAAAGTTGTTGTGTTATGTTATTATAGTTACTAAAGAGCCATCACCTATGAAGCGTCCATTGTCATCAGTTAATGAGGCTATTAATGAAACACCTCACTTGTAAAAGCATCTTCCTAAGGCTGAGACGATGGTGGAAATGAAAGCTATGAGGCTCCCAAATCCATGCCCATTACCAACTGCTTTTTCTCCAGCTGTTCATTTGAGCATACTCCAAAATGACATTTCTGGTACTTGTAAACTGAAAATGTTAAGAGAGAGTGCGTCTTTTTTCTATGGAATTTGTCCTTTTCCAAATCCATCTGAGTATCTAGAAATGGCTAAAACACTATGTAACAGATACCCTCTCCTCCAAGATACTCACTGCTCAAATGCTGCTTACTGGGTAAGGTACATTACTTGTACATTTATGTTTAATTTATGTTTATAATAATTTATGTCTAATTTCTATTGTACTTAATAGAGTACAGTAAGAGAATACCTGTCTCAAAGGTTTAGGAACCTTCGCAGGACTTCAACTCCATCTGATAAATGTGATCACAAAAAGGCTGTTGCCACCATTTTGCCATCAGAACAGTCACATTCTATGGTTTGCTGTTTTATAATCAACTTGGTAATTATTATTAATTTTTCACAGACAAAACCCTCCTGCCACAGATAAAACTTCTTATGAACGGAATCATGATTGCCTAAAGACTGAGTACAAAAAACACAACGCAAACTACTCTGTTATCAAGAAACTTCTTTGGCTAACATTTGAAACCAGGAGGGCTGAAATTTTATCTTGTCAGATTGGCCTGACTAAAATAATTGAACGTTATCCATTCTTTGCTAGTAAAATATGGGTGAGGTTTGATTTATTAATGTAAGTATCAAACTTTTTGTTATGCATGTAGGTTTTGGCAGAAATTCAGACGATATCAGATGATATTATTGAAAAAATGCAGG
>NW_003549716.1:0-4931 GCF_000090795.2 Amphimedon queenslandica | reverse complement strand
CGAAAGATTTGTTGTTATTGTTATGTTTAATGATGTTTCTTTCAATTACTGTTGTAGCAGGGCCTCTTCCTTGGCTACCTCCCCCTCTTCCTTGGCTACCTCCCCCTCTTCCATGGCCACCTCCCCCTCTTCCTTGGCCACCTCCACCTCTTCCTTGGCCACCTCCCCCTCTTTTTTGGCCACCTCTTCCTGCTCCTCTCCCTCCACCTCGTCCCTGCTTCCCTTTACCCCTATGTTGTCTCCTTTTTTTCTAATAAAAAGAGATAAAAAGAGATTAAGTTATTATTGTTTACATTAATGCTCCATTGTTACTATGAATTTCTTTCCCTTCTCTCTCTCTGTCTCCCCTCGCGTGCCTGTGTCTTCTCCCGTCTCCGTCTCTTCTGTCCCCTCTGTTTCATTTCCTGCCCCTGTTTCTTTCCCATCATCACTGTCCTTTATTTCTCCTCTCTCCCTCCTTCCTTCTTCTATTAGTTCCAGCTGTCCTAATTTACAATGTCATAAAGCCTTTAACTTACACTTAAATTATGTTTACTTTTAAGAGCTGGCCGAAACTGTTCCAAGTCTTAAAGTTAATAATTAGTGTTAAATGAAAGTACAAGTAATTCAACTATTATTAATTGAATTACCTAAGGGCCTTCCTTCTTTCTTCTTGCCTAATGTTTGTAAATAAAACTAACCAAAATACAATGCAAAGTTACTTTTTAATACAATGGTCCTTCTTACATCTGCTTGACAGCAAAAATTATTAGATTGCAATCATAAAAGAAAACTTACTTAGGCCATTTGATTCTATTAAAAACAATGTCATTTTCAATGTCAATTTCACTCAATCTTACCATTCTCTTTTGTACTGTCTCCTCTCTCCTCTTTGTCTCTGTCTTTTTTGTCTCTTTCCCCTTTCTCCTCTGTCCTCTCTCCTCTGTCTCCTTTCTTCTCTTTCTCCCTGACTTCTTTTTCTGCTATAAATACAGTTATTTTTTGCTTTTTAATGTACAACACAAACATATAAACAACTTACCAAGTTCATCTATCAAAAAAAAGGCATTATAGTTATCACTATAGGGTTACACATTCCCAACTTACCATCAGATGGATGAACCTCAATGAGGACATCCTCTATTGGGGCAGCCATTACTTTTTGATTTTGAACTTACGGTTTCAGGTGTCTTATTTTATATCCTAAAGGTCACAGTTGACACTTGGTGTTCTTTGATTGGCTGTGAATGATGCAGTGACTTCTATTTCGGTATTCTTCTCCCACACATTTTTATCATCAGTCCTCTCACCTGTACAGATAAACACATATCACCTGCATGATAACTTTGTGACTAACTTTCTCTCAGCCGAGACTAACTTTCTCAGCCTTCCCTTTTGAGTTAGTAAGTTTAAAACAAAAATGAGTGTTTGTGTTTATGTTGACGTCTCACGCACATACTAGTTCCACACCTTTGTTTTCAAAAAAGGGGATCCATAGTTTGTATGTCTTAGCGTTACAAACGAGTTCCTCTCCTTTAGGGGATCAATAGTTTGAATATTTGGCATTCAAACTAGTTCCACTCCTGTTTCAGGGGATCAATAGTTTGAATGTTTGGCATTCAAACTAGTTCCACTCCTGTTTCAGGGGATCAATAGTCTGTTTGTTGTAGACTAACTAGTTCCTCTCCTGTTGAAAGGGGATCAATAGTATGTGCATTACACAAACTCATTTCTGTTATTCATTTACTGATTACATGGACAAGTTCTTCTATTATGACCAAATTGACCACAATTACCACATTTTCTTTGTGTTGCAGGTGGTTCTAGAGATTGCCTTGGAGAATGTGGTACTTCAATCTCCATTGCAAGGTCTGGTGGATTATCTACACCTGGTGTTGATTGTCGAGATGATCCTGTTGGTCGAGGTGCATCAGGAAGTGGGCAGGTTACATCTTTACATTCGTATCTGCAAAACGATCATATCTTTTCGTAAAGGTACCATTTCCTTTCAGTTGACATACCCTTTGGTGGTAATATAATAGGTAGTTCATCTTCCATTATTTGAGCGTCCTCCTTCAGCAAATTGAATTGTGAGACTGGGCCATCTACAGCTTGTCTGGCTGCAACTACACCAGGTGAGGTCGCATTTACAACAAAGTGTTGAAAGCCTTTGATGCCTTTTATTTTCTTGAATAATGTAGCAAAGTAACTACACCAGTCAAGTGTTTCTACAATGAGTTCACCATTGCTACTTCCTACTGGTTGGGCTTTGTTCACAGCAGATGATTGTTCTACAACTTGAATGAAGTCATCCAATGAGTCCACCTCTGCTTTACGGAATTTTTGCTTTAATAGTCCGAAGCACCAGTCTGGAGAAAATTTTGTGTGTCCAACTGGCAGAAAGGATATTGAAATGGACGCATTGAGTCCTGTCATGACTCCATAAGAGGTACTAAAATAAATAAAGAATTACATTTAAAATGTTCATTATTGTGCATGTAATATACTTACTTGAATAACTGTATTATTTTTATTTTGCCCTGTGCAGTTGTCAGCATTGAAATGGATACTGACTGAGTTGAGGCCATGATTCTTCAAATAAAAATGTACCATGCTTATGACAGGATTTGCCCCTTTACCAGTGTCGAATGATTCATCGATAGAGAAATTAACCTGCTGAGGGATAGCTTCACAGCACACGCCAAATATGCCACATTTCCTGGGAGTAAGAAAATAAATTGGACCTGCTTGTAGTGGACTTGAAGGATAGTGAACCTTAAAAAAAGAAAGTAAGCTAGATACACTTTCATATCATAAAATGTTACCTGTTGAGCATAATCGAAGCTATAATGTGCTACAATATTTAACATAGCATGTGGCCTTGTTAGTGGGGGATTGTAATTGTTTGCTGCATCAGTATACAGCCCTTTTAACAATAATTGTGCCTCTTTTAATACATCCTTATAGTACTCCCTTTCCTTTTTAACAAGACGTCTGTGATCTAGTGCCTTTTGCATTGCCTGAAAATTCTAAATAATACTTGTGTTATTACAATACTGACTTACCTCAGTTATCCTTTCATCTGATTGCATGTTAGCACTTCTTATAATCAGTCCACTTATCTCTTTACAAGTGGCACACAAGTCAGACATAGGCTTCATTTTTTCAATATAAGGCAGGTAGCGTCGCCACAACATGTTGAATGTTGTTTCAGCACATGCTTTGACATAAAGCCCTTCACATGATTCCGCATACTCTAAGTATACCTGCCTTTTAGATGTACTGCATGGTAAGAACTTCTTATTCTCGTAACTTTTCATTCCAGGTATTCTTCCAGGAAGACTGATTCCATGGACTTCAGCGTAATTTCTGATGAAAGCAACAACCCGGAGAATATCATCATAAGTCAAAGCATGGTTTGGTGTCTTTCCAGCATTTCCGTGAACTCTAATAAAGTTAAGTACATAACATTGAATTTTTAAGTCTCATACCTTGGTATTAATCCATTCATTCTGTAGTTTTTCATGATTTCCTCAAACCTGCTTTTGCCACATGCATGTAGCTTCAGAAATGTTACTCTACATATCTAGTTGAAAAACGATTAATTTTGTGCTGTGTCACTCATAGTTACAAACCTTATGACCTTGATGCATGAACGTAAAAAATTGCCTCTTTCTCTCATTCTGTCTCCTGTGGTTGCCAGTCGACAATCCCCCCATGGTAGATGTTGCTGCCATTTGACTCATAATAGCAATTTTATGAACAGGCTTTGCCATGGCTTGTATGTCACATCTATATGTTTTTATGTAAGAGTGACTGAACAGTGCATAGCAATTATCTGAGCAACCACATCCATGTTCAAAGAACTTTGATAATTCTTCTTCCTCCTGTAGGTCTTCCTTCCTCATGTCATCACCAGAGTGAGTAGTTGAAGTAGCCGGAGCATCAGGCATCGCTGATTCTAAATCAAGATCTGATACTTGTAGCTCCACAGCCACCTCAGGATCAAACAGTGGTGGATTAATATCTTCATCACAATCTTTTGTCTCTTTCTCTTCTTCTTTCCCTTCCTCTACCTCTTCTTCCATATCTTCTACTGCTTCATAGTCTGTCTCTATCAATTAACAAATACACTGTATAACTAAGTTTAATATAATAATATTGTGCATTTATACAGGTGATGGAATGTCATTGTTGTGATAGCTAACCGCTATTCACAGTTAGTATGTAAACAGTGTTATGAATAAGCTTACCACTAGTTTCATCACAAAAGTAGTCCCCAAGAACTGAAGCAACGTAGTCACTGTCTCGAGGACCTATTTCTTCATTTAACAAGCGAGCAATGTCTCTTTCTGTAGCCATAGTTGTTATAAGTAGTCTTCTTCGTCTTTGTTATACTTTAAATAGTTGCTATAGAGACTCCATGGTTACCTAATGACGCATTAAAGCCATCCGTTTTTATTCCGTGGTCGCTCCGTGTAACATTCTCCGTGCACAATCAAGGTAAAATGTCGAAGGGCTTATAACTCGGCAAAGAAGGCTTCGCTACCCCTGATTTTGGTATCAAATGAAAGGATTTTGTTTATATAACATGTTTATGTGATAAAATGAATTTTGCCCAGGTAAAGATTTTTCGTGATTATGAGCCCATAGCTCAAAATGATAATTCTCGCAGATAGCCTGGTTTTCTCATATCGGGTCACAAATGATGTTTTTCTACCTTTATATTGACTATTCTATGTGTTTGGCTAAGTATTTACAATTTTCTAATGATTAAATAAGCAATGTGAATGTGATAACTATTCAAGGGAAACAATAGAGTACATGTATACTTGTATTAGAAAGATAAATTTTTACATAAGAATGTTTATTGTGTTTCAATGGCATATAGTTGCCTTTATTCATGTAGATTACATCAATCTTGTTCCTTTGCTTGGTTAGCTTTGTGTCTC
>NW_003549714.1:0-4931 GCF_000090795.2 Amphimedon queenslandica | reverse complement strand
TGTCCAAAGATCGCTTCACAGTATCCTCACAGTAGTAGTAGTTTTGGAAAGAGTGATACTTTGAAGGGTGTGGTGACTACCCTGATGAGTGTGAACAGAGTGAGGAGATTGTATGTCATAGATATTGGGAGTCGAATGATGAAGTGGACAATGTGTATTGTGTAAAAGGCAGTTTGAGTAGGCATAGTCAGTTTTGGCATGATGTGTTGTGTGGATCTGAGTATGTGTTGAGCATTGTTGACCATGGGTATAAGCTACCCCTCAAAATGATTCCCCCCAGTTACTCTGCCCCAAATCATTGTTCTACCGTATGAATAATAAATTTGTCTGTACAGCAGTGTATGAGCTAGTGAGGAAGGGTTGCGCTAGACAAGTTGATGAGTTACCTCACATTTGTAGTCCATTAGTGGTTGTCGAAAATTCTACGGGTAAGAAAAGACTGGCAATTAGCCTTAATTACCTAAATATGTATTTATGGAAGTGTAATATTAAATACGACAATTTTAGAACTGCTCTCGAATATTTTGAGAAAGAAGCTTTTATGTTTACATTTGACCTGAAATCAGGAGACTACCACATAGACATTCACCCTGATTTTCAGACATATTTGGGTTTTGCATGGCAAAAGAAATGCTATGTTTTCACTGTCTACCATTAGGGTTGTCAAATGCAGGCTATGTGTTAACTAAAGTCATGCGTCCATTAGTTAAGCATGTTAGAGCTCAAGGTATTAGGCTGGTGCTTTATCTGGATGACGGTATTGTAGTTGTCAAGAATTCACAATCAATAGCTTCAAGCATTAGCAATGAAGTCCAACAAGTGCTAACAGATGCTGGGTTGATTGTAAGTATTGAGAAAAGTAGTTTTGAGCCTTCCCTACAGGCAGCATGGCTTGGTTTTGATATTGATTTGACCTTAGGCAGCATTAGCATTCCACAAAATAAAATAAGCAATCTTAAGACTCTACTAAAAAATGCTATTGGTGAGAGTTCTCTTCCAGTGAGATCTTTAGCACATGTAAGATTATTGGTCTGAGCCTAGCCCTTGGTGACATTGCAAGACTTAGGACTCGTGCCTTGTATTTTGATACTCACACTAGATTATCATGGCACGACATCATCCTAATTTCAGATGACTCAAGAGAAGAATGGAATTTTGTTTGAATAGCATAGATAATTTTAACCACAGACGTGTAAGGCGTGCCCCATCAGCTGTCAGAGTAGTTTATTCTGATGCGAGTATTACTGGCTTTGGAAGTTATTTAGTAGAAGACGGTAAGCATGTTGCTCATGGCCAGTGGGCAGTGCTAGAAGCATAAAAAATTCCACATGGAGAGAGCTTAGAGCAGTAACACACTTTTAAAGCATTTGAAAACCCTCTACACAAAGTCATAATAAAAGTAGGCAGTAGGAATGTTGAATGGCAGACAGAAGCATTAGCTATTTTTAAAACGACTGTCATAATATAATCAAAGAACCTGAATGAATACCTAGAGAACAGAATAAGGTGGCAGACTATTTGAGTCACATTGTTAATTATGATGATTGGGGGATATCAAGTATCAAGGCAGATTTTTCAGATGATAGATTCAATCTGGGGTCCACACACTGTTGAAAGATTTGCTAATTCTTTTAATAACAAGTTATCCCGCTTTAATAGTCTGTATTGGGATATTGGTTCAGAGGCAGTTGATGCCTTAACTGTTAACTGGCAGGGGGAAAATAATTACTTCTGTCCACCTGTGTATTTGATACCAAAAGTATTGCATCATGCAATGAAATGTAAGTGTGTCGGTACCATTATTGTACCAGAATTGCCATCAGATGGCCTATCATATGTAGGGATAGTAAGTTTAATAGTTTTTTTGAAGATTTGATGTGCCTCACTTTGATCCCAGGGCTATTTGTGAAGGGCAAACAAGGTGCCTGCCTGTTTAAAGATGGGGTGCCAACTTCTGTGTTGGTCATGTGACCTTTTCAAGGGACTGTTAGCCCTAAGGCGCTTAGCCTTGACCAATCTTCCTCTTACTGGGATTGTCTTTATTAATAAAAATTTTTTTTGGTTATAGCTGTTTTTTTGCCACCATTTGCCCAATTGTGGGTTGATTTTTTGCTGATAAGCACATTTTGTGAATTATACGTTGTGTGAGGTCTTGTGCTGATGGTTGTACGGCGACCATAGAGTTGGTGATTCACTTGAATTAGTATTCTGTACTGCGAATTGGTGGCTGATGATGTGTATTTTGTTTTTACAATACAGCTCCTTTGTAGCTGAGAGACTAATAGAGTAATGTTAGTGATTTTTAATTGACTAGATATACCAGCTGGGGAACTAGGGAGTATTTTTGGCATCCCAATAATGATGAATGATTGTATGTTTGCATGATTGCAACTGCTTAACAGTCTCTATTCTTTTCATGTTAGTGGTCCTAAACTTGGGAGCCAGGGCTGAGCTTGATACAATTGAGGATCCTCGGCTACAGAAGCTAGTAGAGAATTTGAAGTTGACTGTCATGGGGTCCAGAGCTAGTAGTACAGTCACAAAGTAAACCAGAGCATTTTTGAAGTAGCAAAGGTGGACTGAGACCATGGATGATGTGAAGGTTTTTCCAGTCAACCTGCTCCATTTTGCATTATATCTACAACTTGTTGGTGAGCAGTCACTATCGAAGGCTGCGGTGGAAAAAGCAACTGATGCGGTATCATGAATCTGCCAAACCAATGGTGTCGATCCAATAGCACAAGACCCCTTCATTAAGATGACCTTTGCAGGCCTCCAGAGGAATCTAGCTAAGCCCAAGACAAAGAAAGAACCAGTGACCCCTGATATGTTATGGGAGATGACAGAGTCATTGGGTCTTAGACCATCATTACTGGATGTGTGGACTGTGGCGATAGCGGTTACTGCTTTCCGTGGTTTTTTCAGTTCTATGAAGTGGTAAGGATCAGATGTTGTAATGTGAAGCAAGAGGGATCAATATCTCCTGGGCGATAAAGTTGTGATAGCTCGAGCGGAGTCCCCTCATACATGTCCAGTTGCTAGGTTAGAGCGATACTATAGTATGGTAGGGATTAATCACTTCAGCTCTGAACGCCTATTCTAGGCTATTGTAAAGACAAAAGAAGGTGAGAAACTACGTACTTTAGGGTCAATCAGCTACACCCAAGTGAGGGAAATTTTGTTGAAGTTGCGTTGCTTGGGATATGAGGCATCAGAGTTTGGAACACACAGTATCCGAGCCGGAAGAGGTACTACAGCAGCTAATCAAGGTGTTCCCGACAGTTCAAGAGGCATGGCTGATGGAAATCTGAGACAGCTAATGATAGGTATAATAAAGATAGTCTTGAGGCCAGATTCAAGGTTTCTAAAATATTACAAGTATGAGGTATCATAGACAGGCAGATCGTGACCCTTTGCAACTGTTGATTTTAAAATGATTGAAAGGCCTGCACTGGCCGCCGACCTCAAGTTCAAAGTATGCATGTCAGTTTCTGGGAAGGGGTGTGGGTGTATGAGTGGGATGGTATGGGAGGTGTATTTTATGATGTTTGAATGAAATTAATTAGGCAGAAAATAAGCTTCCATAATAATTGTAATTTCCGCCTTTAAGGCGGGGTTTATAAGTAGTATATATACAGTAATTTTACATGAAATCAGTCTACAGCATGTCATGTGTGCTGGCAGCCCACCCCCCCACCCTAGTTATGATCTATGCCTTCACCATTGTTTTATATCGTTATAATGCTACTGTTATTGGTTCCTTAATTCACTAAAAGTTAGGGGATAGCTGAATGCCGTATACAAGACAAAGAGCTGCAGTCTACAAGGATATACTATCTAAACTATAATTGTTATTATTATTTATTTTTTGTTGTGTACTTTTCTTGGTTAATTAATAGGTCAAGTTTCTGTGTTGTGTTGTTCTCAGAGCCAGAGCATGTGGTCAAGGTTTTTCCACCTCATGTACGAAATAAAAACGAAAAAAAAACATGAGGTGGATTTTTCCTGTGGTTGCTTTGGGACCAAGCTCCCCAAATTATACAAGTTCTGACCGGGTCCCGTTCCTCCTGACTCTTATGTATTCCATTACTGTGTTATTATGTTAGTCTACTGTTGATTTTAAAATGATTCAAAGGCTTGCACTGGCTGCCGACCTCGAGTTCAAAATATGCATGTCAGTTTCTGGGGAAGGGTGTGGGTGTATGAGTGGGATGGTATGGGAGGGAGATAGTGGGGCAGTTAGAGCTAGGAGATGGTGTCAGTGACAAGTGAGATGGTGTTGCAATAAGAACAAGGAGATGGGTGGCAGTGACAGCAAGGAGTTATTGTGGCAGTGAATGCTGGCAGGACTACTTTGGCAAAAAAGCAGGCAGTTAGTGTGGCATTGAGAGGAGGGAGATGGTGAGGCATTCAAAGCATGGAGATGGTGTGGTGGCTGTCAGAACTGGGATGTGGTGTGGCAGTTTCAGCAGAAAAATAGTGTGGCTGTGAGAATGGAGAGGGAGTGAGAACAGGGAGTTGGCAAGGCAACGAGAGCACGAACGTTGTTTTGCAGCGAGAGCAGGGATATGGTGAAACACTCAAAGGTGAGGCAGTGGGAGCAAGGAGCTGCTATGGCATTCAGAGCAGAAAGAAGTTGTGTGAACAAAAGCAGCGAGATGGTGTGGTAGCTAGCAGGTAGATAGTGTGGAAGTGAGAGCAGTGAGATGGAGTGGCAACGACAGCAGGGAGATGGTGTGGTCATGTATGAGAGCAGGGAGATTGTGAGACAGTTTGAGGAGGGAAGTGGTGTGGGAGTGAGAGCTGGGAGATGCTGTGGCAGTGAGAGCAGAAAGATGGTGTGGCAGAGAGATGGAAAGGTGTGCAGTGAGAACTGAGTTGTTGTGGCATAAGAGGTGCGCAGTTGGTTTGGCAGAAATAGCAGTGAGATA
>NW_003549713.1:0-4935 GCF_000090795.2 Amphimedon queenslandica | reverse complement strand
TATAGACAGGAGAAAGACACTTCCAGCTCCCCAAGAGAACGAGCTAGTTCAAGGTGCTGGACGCACGAGTGAAGAAGTCTGTGGAAGAGATAATAACGAAATATCTCTTCACTGTTGCTATTCCGGTTTCGACCAGCCAACAACAATGTGGTTATTTATAGCAGAGGGTAGCACAGAAGCTGTTCCTATAAATGCTAGTGATCCTAATATAATGATTAGTGATGATGGGATGAACTCTGTATTGATGATCAATCCTTTTGAGGAGGCTTATGCTGGTACTTATCGCTGCAACACAACCAACATTGCCGGGACTGATGCTGGAGATGTCAATGTAGTATGTAAGTGAACTGTCCAATGTCCTTATTTCCTCATTAATATTGCATGAATTAGAGATTTCTTTTAGAATTATTATATTTAGTTGTGTTACCTTAAACCATGAAATTTGTGCGGTAGAAAATGTTTATATTTTAAAATCATGCTAATTTAATTTTTACTAAATAAGACTGTTTCATGTATTATTAAATGTGGCACATCATTATATGGGTGATCTCATTTTTGCAAAATTCTAATTCAGTAAAATTAAAATTACAATAAAGATTTCCAGATAGACAGTATTCTATGCTGATACAAATTAAGCACAATTCAATGCTGCTATATTGCAATGCACATTTGATTTATACATAATTATGTTCTAGAGTATATCTTCATACTATAGCAAAGTATTATGCATATAGTCTCATACATGTATAAATTTGTATAGATAAGCCCCCAGAAGAGAAGGAATGGCTAGTTTCTACGTGGAGTAAAGTAAATCTTCATCTCATAATCATAATCATTATTATCTGTTATTAAGTGTTTCCCAAATTGTCACCATGGGGTAAGGAACAGGACCGTTGTATGTGTGACTGTTTCTAATCATATGGTGATGGATGGGTGTACTCCTCCTCCACCTCCTTCAGAAGAGCAATGCACTGAAAGGGGACCATGCACTGAATGGGTGCCAGGGAATTGGTCAGTGGTAAGTAAAAGCAATAAATAAATTACTAGCTGTTATAAAAATTGTCATGCCATGCTACCATTAAAAAATATGCCCAATTTTTGGTGTTCAAAATACTAAAAATCACAGCATAAGGATATCAATATGAAAATGTAATTAAAATTGGGTGATTTTGGGGCCATTTTTTTGGAAAAAAAACATGGGCTATAGCCTTGGGCATTTTTTAATTTTGGCCAATTTAAAAAATGGTTGAAATCAGCTAACACTTTCTACACAACATAAGAACATCAATATGTATCAGAAAATATAATAAAAATTTGGGGTCATTTTGAAGCCATTTTTTAGAAAAAAATCATTGGCTATTATAGTATAGAACATTTTTCAGATTTTGGCCGATTTTAAAAAATAGCTATAACTTTTAAAATTGCAGTCAAAATTATGAATCAGCTTAAATTTTCTACACAGCATAAGGACATTGATATGAATCAGAAAATGTAATAGAAATTGTAGTGATTTTGGAGCTAAATTCTGATATGTTCATAATCATAGTCATTTTAAGTTTTTGATACATATTAATTTGTTAGTGTAGCATAAGCATAAATATTATCTATAGCATAAGGGAATCAGTGATTTTGTTTCTTTTACATAAAGGTAGGAAGTGCTGTCATCTTTATTTTAGATTCAGCCATTCATTATAATTATGTGCATATTTGTATTGCACTCTATAATAGTGTACAAAAACTTGTGGAATCGGCTATCAAGTTCGTAGAGTCACTTGTAGAGCTACATATGATAATACCATTGAACTGAACGATTCAGAATGTTTGACTGCACGCCCACCTGTATTCCGCTACTGTAACATACATGACTGCCGTAAGTAACACAGGTAATTTTTATTAATATTTTTGTTGCTATACATAGCTTGTATCGAGCCGGCATATTGCAGTTACTATGTTGGTACTGAAATGTGCTGGAGAACTGAGGTGCAAAGAGACTGTTGGTGTACCTGTGGGCCAGCTCCTTGATGCAAACATGTCATTGATAACCAATTATTAATAACTGAAATGATTATTATTAAATTTTAATAAACTTAAAAGGGCTTTAAAAAACTCTATATAGCCTAAACCTGCAAGTGCTGCAAAGTTCCTCGATGCTGCAAGTTTAAAACTAAATTTGTTGTGACTTTTACTAGAAACAGGAGGTGAAGCATGAAAAGTTTTGTCTTGCTTGCCTCAGCACTAGTAAGCATAGTACTGTACTCAAAAATAATGATTAATGCTGGTTTTGATTGGAGCAGGTTGCAGTGATTAGTATATCTTATGGTCAGGACTACAACTACACAGAAAGATATAACTGGAATGGCACACTAAGTATTCCTGTGGATGGAAGACAGGCCATTGAAAGTAATTAATGATAGCATTTATAATGTGGTTTATGTATAATAACATCACACCACTATGCTAGCTGAGACCATGCAGCTAGACCCAACCTTTTTGTCATGACCTTTTGCTTTAATTTTATGATTACATGTTTTGTGAAAGTTCTTTAGTATTTGTGACCATAATTGACAAAAGGTACCTTATGGCGGGTAGTGAAATTTGTCTTTCTAGCCTAAGAAATCCAACTTCCTGAGCCCCATTCATCATAAAATTACTCAACAGGATGCAAAAAGTTACCATGAAACTTTTAGAAACAATGATTGTCTAACAAATCACTCACAGGTTGATATTTTCCATTATAACGATCAATTTTAAAATCCGCCATAAGGGCCCTTTTGTCAATTATGGTCACATTTGGTTTGTGATAATCAGTTTCTTGCATTGTGTAGGTGGTAGAATTTATGTTCAGCTTCCAAACAGCTCCACTCCAATTGATATTAGAATACGTGAGAATGTTAGTGTGACTTTGGATTGTGGCCATTTGGTAAGACCAAGTCTTGAAAGACGCAGTTTGAATGCATTATGGAAGTCGAGAAGAAGGAACTTTGATGGTGATCTGCATGGAATCTAATTTTAGTTGTCTCACTTTCATACCAGGGACCCCTAGGTATAGTGCTGTATTTTTAATTGTATTTATACTTAGAAATTCCTGTAGTAATGGTATTGAAATTTTTTATAAAAATAATGACAGTTTACGTGTTGCTAATCCAACACTAGCTTCAAGAATTGAGAAATCAAATGTTGGAGAATTCAGTTGTGAATATGATGATTACAATATTTATAAAGCTGATATTAATATAATAGGTATATAATTAGATCTATGTTTAGATTTTAATAATTTTTTAGGTTTCCCACCAGTGATCAATCGTGCTGGAATGCTTCCTTCAAATTCAATAAGAATAGGAACCAAAATTTGCATTTCACAATCACCAGTATTTGAGGTCAGAGTGGTATGTGCTCAGATTGGAAGCATTAATCCTGAGCCAGTTTCATCTTACACATTTAATAACCAACCCATAAGTCATGCTTATTTTTTCATAAGCCGATTTCAGAATGAGACTGGATTAAACAATATGATATATGTCTATCCTCCACTATTACTGGAGTACAATATGCAAGGTTTATTAAACTGTGTCCTTCAAAATCGTTTTGGAAATGATTCTGAAACAACAAGGATATTGCACAAAGAGTGTTAATTTTGATCAAATTTAGACTTGAATTTCTAGGTCCTCCGCTAAATGGGGCTATGACTGTTCATAGAGGTGATGGTACTATTGTTCCTCCTTGCCCACACAGTGATAATGATCTATTTGTTTCTTGTGCTGATTCTGCACCAGACAGTACTGTAGAATGGTATATTAACGGTGTACTTTAGAGTGGTAATACAAGGTCTAGACAGAGGGCTACTACCACTGGTAA
Organism: Amphimedon queenslandica; assembly: GCF_000090795.2. Taxonomy (NCBI): domain Eukaryota; kingdom Metazoa; phylum Porifera; class Demospongiae; order Haplosclerida; family Niphatidae; genus Amphimedon; species Amphimedon queenslandica. The sequence goes on along the minus strand of NW_003549713.1, from coordinate 1,080 downwards.
TTACACTTGTGTCATAACTAATGCCTGTGGATTTGTCACTGCTACTAAAATAATCAATGTTTTAACTACCCATGCAACATTTATTATGACTTAACTTAGTATACTTAGTTGAGCAACAACAAGAATTTCAGATTTTTATTTCTTACTTTCAGGTCGTATACAGCAGATAAAAGGAACAGGGACTGTTATTGATCAAACAGTTGACATTGGCTCAAGGCTCTGTCTCAGTTGGAATGATCAAGCCACAATCAACTGCAATACTGCTTTTGGTACTAATGTAACTAGAACATGGTTTAGAAATAATAGCATCATAAGTGGTGTCACTGGTAGCAGTTATAATGCTATGCCTAGTGATATAGGAAGTGCAATCACTTGCATAGTTTCAAATGATTGTGGAATAGATATGGCAGCTTCACAAGTTATTAGTGAGTTATAAATAAAGGAGATATAGCATCTTACAGCATTTTACTACATCAGGTCAAGTTCCTGTTACCATTAATGGAAGTATCCTAGCTCTGCTGGATATATCAGATGATGGATGCAATCGACCTGGTATAACCAATAGTACTGCTGACCTTTGCCCTTTTGATGGAGAGAGAGTTGTAATATCTTGTTCTTCTGATACATGTTATACCATCAGTGGACCTGGTGGAAGTTCAACAGGTGCTCCTCTTGTTATATGGGGCTTTGGTCTATCAGACTCAGGAATATACATCTGTAGATCTCATAATAATGACTGTGGGGTAGCAGAGGATTCTATACTTGTCATTGCATCAGGTAAGTCAACAAATATTAAAGTTTAATTCCTATCCATTATTTACTATCAGGTGTCCCTCCTTTGATTGGAGCTAATCCTCCTGGCATCCCAACTTTAATTTTACCTCCAACAATAAGAATTACTGGAGTTAATGTTGGTGTCAATGTTTGTTTGTTCAGGTAGTTTCTATTGATTGTTGGACTCAGAGTGGTACTTGGCCTATTACATTTACATGGACTGCTGAAACTACAAATCTCTTCAGAGTGGTACAAAGTGACTGGTACAACAAGGTGAGGTCAAATTCTGCTTCCAAGGTCTCTGTA
>NW_003549711.1:0-4953 GCF_000090795.2 Amphimedon queenslandica | reverse complement strand
TACTGTATGCAATGTGATTTTTTGCATTAAAATAAATAAGTCAAATAATCACATTAATGTACATGTACATGTACTTTATACTGTATTTTCTCAGTAAAACTATAAAAGTAGCCTGTTCCAATGTTCATGTACATGTGTATTCATTATTTTTTCTCTCCCTTACATTTTCTGTTTCTCCTCCTCCTTCCTCCTCCTCTAGTTTGATACACTGTTGAGGTATTGCTTAAGATCTGATGATGAGTTGTTTCATGTAACCCTCTACTCATGGCTCCTCAATCGCCCTGACCCCACCATGAGGGAAAGACTCATTCAGGTATGAAGAACTGAAACTCATGGTCCCATACTTGGTACCAGAATGAAAATAACTATACCATAATTTTATTGCAAGTAAATTTCTGGAAGAGTTAAAAAAGCTTGGCAAATTTATGAACATTTACAAAATAAACACAACCTGCCATTTTGAGCTATTCTTAATATCATGTAGTTATTAAAATCATTAAATTGTAATATCCATGTACATGCATTTAAATTCACTATAGTACATGTACATTTACATGCATTTATGCCTATTCGCTAATAATTATTTCCAAATATATTTATTATTATTTTTTTATTTCTCTCTCCAGATCCAGTCTCCATTTGTTGAGGATTTCTTAAAGTACACTGCCACCCTCCAGCAGGACAACACTCCTCTGCTGGACATTCTCTGGCGTTATTATGAACGGAATAAGAACTATATTGCAGCTGCTAGGATACTGGACCAGCTCGCCAGAAAAGAAAGGTAAAGTACATTATGTACATGTACATGTACATCAATCACCTACCACAGTTACATGTATATTTAATTTGAATTAGTTTATAATGTATACATGTACATGTGTACCTTAATCTTTATATTTGTGACACTTAAGATACATTATGTCTCTCTTCTTTTATACCTTGTTCTCTCTCTCTCCCCCCCCTCTCTCTCTCTCTCTCCCTCAGTGTTGAGCTGACCCTCTCTAGAAGGCTGGAGTACATATCCAGGGCGGTGATGTGTGCTAAGAGCTGTGGGTCTGTATCCAGCGTCAGTGGAGAGGGAGAGTTCCTTCATGAACTGGAAGAGAAAATGGAGGTAAGAAAAAAAGAAAGATTACATGTACATGTACTTTAGGGTTGGTATTATTAATTGTGTTCTTAATTTTTTGTGTTTTCTAAGGGGCCCTGATTTATCTAAATATTTTACATATTAGCAAAAATAGGAAAAAAGTTGTTATTGAAATCCTCATTTAATATTGAAAGGTAGAATTTTGTGTACATGTACACATAAAGCAATAGATGGAATGAATGTTTCTTAACTGTTGCATTGCATACATGTATACATGTACAGTTGCTATAATATCATTTTCTTTGCTGGCCCTTAGGTTGCAAGAATACAGTTGTCCATATTGCAAGGTATCCAGTCCCTCCATCACTCACAGCACACTCAACAAGCTATCACTGAACTCAACTCAAAACTGATGGACGTCAGTCAGGTCAGTACATGACTACATGTACATGTATGTACACGTGTATGTACATGTAAAGTCTATTCACTTTCACCTGACCCCTGGTTTTTTTCAATTAATAAATAACTACGTCACATCTGCATTCTTTACGTATTTGTGGTTTTGGAATTGTTTTTGTTCTGCGGAAGGGATGCAGATAAGTAGCAGCTGAATTTATTCTGGCTGTTCTAGCTGCATAATTGTGGTCAAAGGTATGTCATTGAGTTTATACAGGGACATCCAAAAAAGGCTAAGGCCTTATCGTTTTGACCCGATCTTTTTATCTAAAGGACGGGAAGGACCTAGCGATTCTAATGGTACAAACAAAATTTCTAAATTCCATGTTTATCAAAAGTTATAGCAAAAAATCAATAGGTCAGGTGAAAGTGAATAGACTTTAGATTAAAGTTTAGATTTTGATGATAATGTGCTCAAACTTTCTGGATAGCATAAGTACATTAATATGTATCAAAAAATGTAATAAAAATTGGGGGTGATTTTTTTAGCCATTTTTCAAAAAACCATGGGCTATATAGTACAGGGATTTTTTCGGGAATTGGCCGATTTTAAAAATGGCCATAACTTGAAAAAATTAAGTTGGAATCAGCTCAAACTTTCTACACAGCATAAGGACATCAATGTGCATTGGAAAATGTAATAAAAATTGAGTGTGATTTTTTAGCCATTTTTTGGAAAAACCATGGGCTATAGTACAGGGATTTTTTTAGAAATTGGCATATTTTTTAAAATGGTTGTAACTTGAAAAATTTTAGTCGGAATCAGCTCAAACTTTCTACAGAGCATAAGTACATCAATATGTATCAGAAAATGTAATAAAATTGGGGATGATTTTAAAGCCTTTTTTCGGAAAAAACCATGGGCTATAATACAGTGATTTTTTCAAAAATTAACCAATTCTTAAAAATGGCCATAACTTGAAAAATTTAAATCGGAATCAGCTCAAACTTTCTACACAGCATAAGGACATCAATATGCATCGGAAAATGTAATAAAAATTGGGTGTGATTTTTTAGCCATTTTTTGGAAAAACCATGGGCTATAGTACAGGGTTTTTTTTTAGAAATTGGCATATTTTTTAAAATGGCTGTAACTTGAAAAATTTTAGTCGGAATCAGCTCAAACTTTCTACAGAGCATAAGTACATCAATATGCATCAGAAAATGTAATAAAAATTGGGGGTGATTTTTTACCATTTTTTGGAAAAAACTATGGGCTATAGTACAGGGATTTTTTCAGAAATTGGCCAATTTTTAAAATTGGCCATAACTCGAGAAATTTTAGTCAGAATCAGCTGAAATTTTCTACAAAGCATAAGGATATCAATATATATCAGAAAATATAATAAAAATTAGGGATGATTTTTTGGTCATTTTTGGAAATAACCATGGGCTATAGTACAGGGATTTTTTTAATTTGCCAATTTTTTAAATGGCTGCAACTTGAAAAATTTAAGCCGGAATCAGCTCAAACTTTCTACAGAGCATAAGTACGTCAATTTGTATCAGAAAAGTACCTAATTTATATTATTGTTCTATTTTTAGTTGTATGGTGATTTTGCTGATCCGTTCAATCTCTCAGAGTGTAAGTTGTCCATTGTTCATTGTGCCGGCCATTTTGATGTTACACTGATTGAGTCACTGTGGAGTGAAATTATAGAACAAGGTAACAATAATATACTTTATGCATCATTACTGTAGTATATGTGACCATAATTGACAAAAGGTACCTTATGGCGGGTAGTGAAATTTGTCTTTCTAGCCTAAAAAATCCAACTTCCTGAGCCCCAGTTATCATAAAATTACTCCACAGGATGCAAAAAGTTACCATGAAACTTTTAGAAACAATGATTGTCTAACAAAGCACTCACAAGTTGATATTTTCCATTATAACTATCAATTTTAAAATCCGCCATAAGGGCCCTTTTGTCAATTATGGTCACATATTGTATGTGTTATTTAATTGTAACTATTCCTACACAAAGCCAGTCTTTAGAGTTTTCTGATCCCCATAACTTATTGGCATCAATATGTATGTAAACGTTATAACACCCCCGCTAGGGATACATCGCATTTGTATGACCGAGCCTGAGGGCCGCAGGCCCGAGGGCGAGGTCATACAAATTTGATGTATCCCGCAGCGGGGGTGTTATCAACATATTTGTGTGATAATGAGTGAGCGTATTAAAGGCGCGCGCCAATGCGCATGCTCAGTAGCACTACACATCGTGGTAAAATGAAAGCACTGGAGGACAGGAGGCTCAGAAAAATGTACTTTATCAACAGATTTCGGCTTTAGGTTGACATATCTAATCTATTTTCAGGCTATAATATCTGGAAGAGTATAATCTACATGTAGATCAGAAACAGAGATCCCGTGCTTGCTAACAGGCCCGTGTATCGATCTTACCTTCCCCGGCCACTTATTTAGCCATTGAGGTTAAGACAACCGTTGATTTGAACATGGAAGGAAAGCAGTGAACTCTACCTGCATGGATTATTGATCTGTGCCTCGATCTAAAGTCGTCTGGACTCCGGAGCCTCCCTATTCCCCGTTTTTTTACCTGTCGGTCCGAGCTCCCAGGCCAATGCGCAGACTTCATTGACAGTTGAATTGAATTCCAGCTTATTTAGCTGTCCAATATGTTGCTTTGTATATTTTATTTTATAAAAAAATTTCTGTCAAAACCACAGGGATACATCACATTTGTAGCATAGGCGGTGCCTTTGATACGCCCACTCACTATTATACAACTTTAAAATGTAGTACAACTGGGTGCTATTTTTGCAGCCATTTTTTGAAAATAAAGCATGGACTATGCCCACTTCCTATTGCATGTATACTTTAAGCCTGGTTTACACTCGCCATAAAACACAACGCAAATGAATGCAAAATTTGGTCATTTTGCATCAACTTCAAAGCATTTTTTGCATCAAAAGGTCAGATTGCCCACACACTTTTTGACCATTTTGTACCTAGCTCAATGTGCTACATGTATGTAACCTGTATTTCTTCTAATGCTCACAACTCAAGATGTTATGATTTAAATTTAAGTATAAAATACTTCACTTCCCATACAGAGCTCCAGTCTACACTGGGCAATGATAGGGACACTAGAATGCAGAGCATGAGGGACAGGCTACTGAGACTTGGTAAACTGTATTCAAGAAATGACAGCTACTTTCCAACTGGTAAAGAAACTAAAAAACTTTTATAAATTATGCATCTGATTCTCTCTCTCTCTCCCTCCCTCCCTCCCTCCCTCTCTCTCTCTCTCTCTCTTTCTCCCTCTCTCTCTCTTTCTCCCTCTCTCTCTCTCTCCCTCTCTCTCTTTCCCTTAGCCTATCTTATTAAGCTGTTGGAGCAGCACTCTTGTCAGCTGGGGTGGGATCCTGGCTTCATTCCAGAC
>NW_003549709.1:0-4963 GCF_000090795.2 Amphimedon queenslandica | reverse complement strand
TTATGCTGTGTAGAAAGTTTGAGCTGATTCCGACTTCAATTTTTCAAGTTACGGCCATTTTAAGAAAATGCCAAAATTCTGAAAAGTACCCAAGGCTATAACCCATGGTTTTTTCAAAAAATGGCTCCGAAATCACCCCAAATTTTTATTACATTTTCTGATACATATTGATGTCCTTATGCTGTGTAGAAAGTTTGAGCTGATTCCGACTTTAATTTTTCAAGTTACAGCCATTTTAAGAAAATGCCAAAAATCTGAAAAATACCCAAGGCTATAGCCCATGGTTTTTTTCAAAAAATGGCCAAAAAATAACACAAAATTTTTATTACATTTTCTGATACATATTGATGTCTTTATGCTGTGTAGCAAGTTTAAGTCAATTCTGACTTCAATTTTTCAAATTACGGCCATTTTAAGAAAATGCCAAAATTTTGAAAAATACCCAAGGCTATAGTCCATGGTTTTTTCCAAAAAATGGCTCCGAAATCACTCCAAATTTTTATTACATTTTTTGATACATATTGATGTCCTTATGCTGTGTAGAAAGTTTGAGGTGATTCCGATTTCAATTTTTCGAGTTACGGCCATTTTAAGAAAATGCCAAAATTTTGAAAAATACCCAAGGCTATATATAACCCATGGTTTTTTTCCAAAAAATGGCTCCGAAATCACACCAAATTTTTATTACATTTTCTAATACATATTGATGTACATGTATGTACAGTGTACATGTACTCTCTGCTTGTGTTTAGGTTGGAAGATAGTGACAGCTCCTCAGCCAGTAGTGTCTGATTCATGGCCGCTGTGGATGTCATCAAAATGGCTCTCAATGAATGTCCTCATGATTGATGAGAAGAGAGTCCTTGTTGAAACTGATGAGATACCAATACAGAAGATGTTTGAGAAACTAGGCATTAAATGCATCAAGGTAAGAACTATTACCGGTAGTACCATACATCATGTACATGAGTACTGATCAAGAGTACCTGTACCTGTACATATACATGCTCCTATTGTTATCAAACTCTTATTATTGTTGATGTGTGTAGGTGTCAATACGTCATGCTAACTCTCTTGGTGGTGGGTTCCATTGCTGGACCACTGACATTAGAAGAAGAGGGACACTAGAGTCTTACCTCTAACTACCTGAAGACACTAAACTAAAGAACACACACACACTCACAGCTACTAGAGATATTAATAGTACATTATAGTATAGTATATAGTGCTGTATTAGTCATAGCTGGACTTTGTGACTAATTTTATAAAATAGATTTGCAATAATAACTAGATGAATGCTAAGCAAGCAAAAGTATACATACATTCTTTATAAGCTCATGACTCACTGGTTCTATTTTGCTTAAGAATCTCTCGTGCTTGATTCTGTTTGGGATCAAGTGGAAAATTGACATGAAAATTATTTTTAAAATGGAACTAAACGTTTACAAAGGATCCAGCAATTACTAGTATAGTTTATAGTACATGTAAGTACTTCTTTCTAATGTTATTAGCAACCTCCCTCTGCCCCATTGTTTCTAGTGCTGCTACTAATGATATCCAGTTTGATCCACCTCCTCTTGTCTCTCTTACTCCATCCTCCCCCTTTAGCCAGGAAGACAGACACTCCATTAGACACTTCTTTAACTTTCCTCTGCGTTCTTCTTCAATTGCTTTTAGTGTACGCTCATATAATCCTAAGTACAGACCCAACTGATACCAATCAGTGTAATAAAACTGTTGATTTGATTCTAATTCTTGAAGGACTGTAGCAAGATCTGTAATATCTGCATGTGTACAATATATAATAATTATTCATACAATACTTACCAAACAGTCTATCAGTCTGTTTTTCTTGTACTTCATCAATGCCCTTTTGTACATCAATATCTATAATAATAGCAAAAAATAACATAGTATTATAATTATATCAAATTACCGGAATGTCCTTCTGAAGCAGTTCCATTATCTTCTTTAATGATTCCCACTATTCCCTCATCATTATTAATCTTTCCATCTCCCTATACACAGTAATAATTAAAATTGAGTGTTTCTAATAGCTGGTATACCTTAATATCACGTCCTCCTAACAGTGACAGGTTACTAATATCTGATAATGATTCATCAGGTAGGATCCTTTTCAATTCTTCACATGTTCCATTTGCATTTACTAAAAACTCTTCTCTCTTGTCAATAGCAGACAGTATATCTTTTACACTATACACTGTCCTTTCTCTTGGTGTATTCACAGGATAGGCTAGTTCTTTAGGATCAATAACTAACTCTTTTACCTCTAGACTGGGACAGGATTCTTTATAAACACTCATTACCTTTCCTATCACATCTCTTCTTAGAGACACCATATTGTATTTCTTAAAGGACATCATTACTAGTACACACTGGCTCTCATCCACAATCTCTACCAGTGATCCTACACCACGACTATTAGACCAATAAAGTCCATTCTTCCAAAACATGCAACGACGATTTAATTTGTCGTCTTCTTGAGGTAGAGCCATTTTAAAAGCAAGACGTAATGAGAGGACGTGGAAGTATCGAGGAGGGAAAAAATGATGTTTACTAGTACACTGTAGACACCAACCAAACTGGTACACTTGACTAGTCATCTCATCAGGTCTATCAGTAGACAAAAGACATGGAAGGAATAACAACCTTTCTCCTCTTCTTTCTGTCCCTCCTTCCTCTGCCTCCTCCTCTTCCACTGCTAACTGATGGAGGTTTGTCATTCTTATGAAAGATAGATTCATTTCTTGACAGAGTTCCATGCTTTTGAGGAAACAGATCAACATGTCAGGATCATATTTAGGGAAGAGTCTAGTCAGACCAGACACACTAACAATACCAGTATTGCTAGCAATGTCAACGTGTTCTTTGAATGTCTCTGGAGCAAAGAGAATCCCATCCACCTCAGTTAGTAGTATACCCTTATTCACAACAACCCAAATCTTGTCTTTGTTTTTAAGAACACTGATCAAACCAGTCGAGTGTAACAAATGAAGAATTTCTAAAACCTCTTCTTCATTATCTGGTATAGCATAACTATTGTTACCTCTACCAGCAGACATTACATCAGAGAGGGTCAGTATATTCTCTTTCCTTTCCTCTAGTAGACCATACATCATGTGACAATAAAGACTCAAATTCCTTCCACTTGTACTACGAATGGACTCACAGGCACTAGACAACTTTTGAAAGAAGAAATCCATACCACTCCCACCAAGCTTACGACAATCTAAGAAGAAACCATCACACTTTTCCCTTACAATAATCTCCTGTATTTCTTCCTTTCTCCTCCTTTCAACAGGATTACTTATCTCATCCACATGACTGACTATTACAATAACATGGCATTGATTAAGAGCTTTCTGTGCTTCATTTCTCACAACTGTTAGCCACTGATGAAGCTGTTTGACTGCTTCCTTCTCCAATATATTGACTACTATCAGAAACACACCACCAGAACCTTGTAACAGATTCTCAATGACAGCACTGTGACTGGAGTAGTATTCCGAATGACCAGCAAAATCATGAAGAATGATGTTACCCAGTGTCCTGTGTTGTAGTTTATGAGGAATGATACCAGCAGTACAGGGCACTACCCCTCCAACATTTCTAAAGTAACGCGCAAAAACAAAAAGGCCAGCAGCTGTGTTGTTGATGACATGACTAAGAGTACTTTTACCAGCTCCAGGATTACCCACAAGGAGAACGTTAACATAAGAATCAACTGGATGAGATATTTTAATGTTACCAAACTTTTTAAAAACAGATAAAGTTTTAGTCTTTCCTTTAGCCAAGCCTAATGGCGTATTACCATCTTCATCTTTTTTCAATGGATCACATTTACCAGTTGATAATAAAAACTCAACAGCTTCTGATTTGTCATGACTTGCAGCACAGTGAAGAATTGTAGTCCCCCATATATCATCATTAGCCATTGGATCACAGTTACACTCATTGATTAAATACTTTAGTGCCTCCATTGAATCGTAAAGAACTGCATGATCCAGTAAAGACCCAACTTTACCATGACTCTCCATTGGATCAATGTTGCAATCATTAATGAGACACTTTAAACTATTAATATGTCTGACAGCTTTAGAAAAAATAATTGAGCAGACAGAACCCCTCAATAAGCTCCGTGTAGATCTGTGACGGTTGATCAAATATTTCAATACATCAATTGATTCATACTCAACTGCAATAGCATAAGAATTATCAAATCCCCTTTCATCGCGAGCTAATGGATCACACTCACACTTCTCAATGAGATATCTCACCACATCAACATGATTACCCTTTACGGCATAATGAAGAAAAGACCCCTTTATACCTTTCGGCTGGTTAAAGCGAAATTTGTCGTTCTTCTGGTTAAAGTGAAATTTGTCGTTCTTTGCGATTTCCAATGCCTTACCGTTATCTTCTGCCATCAAATACTGCAGCAAGGGAGTAGCTTGTTCGTAACGTTTCTCTTTTAGAGCCCGTCTGAGTTGCTCGACGACATCCTCTACGTTTTTCTCTGCTTCACTTGAGCTTGCAGTTGATTTGTCTGAGCTAGTAGCCATTGTATCTAGGCCAGAATAGGCCACAGTAAATTTAGTAATGTGGCAACTTGCTGGGGAATGGTCTGGCTAGAGCTGAGCCTGTGGCCTATGCGGTGGCCGGCCTCGGCTCGGTTAAAAACTCAACGGGAATCCTCACGTGATAATTGACTATAAAACAGTATCCATCACGTGCGCATCTCTGACCACGCCTATAGATCATACCCAATTATCCATAATATCCAGGTCAGGCTTGTACTCTCTGTCTGTACCCAAGATCCTGAGACTGTACCTCTCTCATCAATGGAGGCTCAGAGTAGACAGAGTCGTATCCCTAAGTTTGGTTTTGGTTTTAAGAAACTATTAAATGGAGACAAGTCCAAAGACACCACTCCTCCATCATC
>NW_003549706.1:0-4975 GCF_000090795.2 Amphimedon queenslandica | reverse complement strand
GTGTTTCGTAGCCCTACTCTAAATGAAAGATTGGTGGCATTTATTGTTGATGAAGCCCACTGTGTTAAGAAGTGGTAAGTCTCTTATGCTCAATTTATAGTTTTAATTTACTATCGATTCTTATAGGGGGAAAGATTTTAGGAAAGATTTTAGCAAACTTGGAGAATTGCGTGGATTCTTCTCTGCAAATATACATTTTATGGCACTGACAGCAACTGCTACAAAGGCTACACGGAAAGAAGTGATGCGTATCCTTGGAATGCGTAATGCTGTCTTAGTTACTAAATCTCCTGACAAGCCTAATATCTATTACTCCGTTTCAGAAAAGAATGAATCTATTGACGATACTTTTGAGCCACTGATTCAAGAATTACGAACTTCTCGGCTGCAGACAGTGAAAACTATCATCTTTTGTAGGACTTATCAGGATTGTAGCTACTTGTATCTCCTTTTTAAATCCTCACTTGGGACAGAGTTTACTAATCCGATTGGTGCTCCAGATTATTCTCCATTTCGTATGATCGACATGTTTACTGCTTGCAACACTCCCAGTCTAAAGAAGAAGATACTGCATTCTTTCTCTTATCCCAATGGACAACTGCGAATTGTCATTGCTACTATTGCTTTTGGGATGGGGATTGACTGTCCCGACGTTCATAGAATTATTCATTGGGGACCTCCGTCAGATTTAGAGAGCTACATCCAGGAAACTGGAAGGGCTGGTAGAGATGGTAATAGTGCTGTTGCTGAACTTTATTTTTCAAGACGTGACATCGGTCAGTGTTATGTTGAGGAAACTATGAAAGCTTACTGTAAAAATGATAGTCAATGTCGGAGAGCTGTACTTTTTAATGATTTTGATTGTGGTGACCTACCTGCTAAACCTGTACCTGATTGTGTGTGTTGTGATATTTGTGCAATGGTTTGTACCTGTACTTCTTGCAAATTTCCATCTCCTTCATAATTCATACATTAGCTGTAATATACATGAACTGTAATACTATAATCATAATTTTGGAAATCTTATTCATGAAATCAGCATTAAAATTTTAATTTGTTAATTACATTTATTATTAAAAAATTTAGTCAACTATCAATAACAGTACTACTACAAACTACGCATGATTCTTTTCAGATGATCCAAAAGCCACTTGTCAAGGTCTGGTCTTTTAATCGAGCCTACAATGTTGCCCTTCATTCGGGGGAACTGAGAATGTTTTCTTTTCTCTTTTCTTTCATGTACACACATCTTATTAAGTTCCTCTATAATTTGCTTAAGGTCCTTTGTAAGTGAAGGGTTAGAGTGATATCCCGTATCTTGAGAAACTTTAGAGCACCGATCATAATTAGACGTCACAGCCTCTAACTTCTTCATGGATTTGCCCAATCTACTTATGGTTGACTTACTAACATTTGACGATAGGTGACTAATGGCAGACTTCAGATTCCTATTCAGGTGCTCCATGTGGAGATCCATGGGGATGTTGTGCCCAATTCTGCCAGTAGCATTAATAGTTCTATTCCACAGCAGTTGGTGTCTCATTCTTTCAGTGAAAAAAAATTCGTACTGGAAGAGGAGAGTCACTGCTTGAACGGCGTACTTTCTTTTGTCGGTGACTTTAAATATCAACAGTAGATAACGCCAACACCGAAGAATACGTAACCCGTCACCCTCTCTAATAGCATCTATTAACTCTAGGTAGAGCATCCCTAGTGACAATAACTCCTTTGCATATGTATAGACACTATCGTTATCATTGATACATTTACCAACAGCAAATTGATAAGTACGGTCAGAAAGTAGCTCATTCACAGATGATAAAAATATCTTTCTTCTTTCAGTTGGGCTGAGACTTAGAAAATCTCCCTGAAACTGTGATGACTGCGGTGTGGCATCTAACGAATCTAGTTCAAATGCTTTCATAGCAGCACTGAGAATATGTCCATCTACAACTAGAAGAAAAAATTCTTCACACGCCGTTGGATCAGTCCTAATCTTCTCAGTTACACTCCTTCTCATTAGCAGGTTTCGTAGTTGGTACAGGGTCCCAGTATTTGATGCAGAAGAGGTCTTATACAGTATTCGCCATATAGCCTATATGTGAGGTACCAAAAGTTGTTATTATGCCTTGCATAACAATGCAATACAGTATAGTATAGTATATAATGCATGCATAAAGTTCAATGTACATGTACAATTATCACTTGCCAACCTTTAGAAATGCAACTTTGGCATGCCAATCTTCAACTACAGGGAGTAACCCTTCCAACCTTTCAGTTCCTCTTGCTTCATTAATCCTTTCTTTCTTAGCTCCGACAGATCTTTCTACTGTGAGTTGATCCCCTCCAAAGAGAATATGGTGAAACTGATCAATGTAGACCTTTTCTGGTTTATTAGTTAATGGATCTGTAATCTCATCTTCAGCAGTGTTACAAGGAACGTATTGTTGAAGGTGACTCATTATATCAATCATATCTTCATGTGAAACTTCATTTTTAAAAAGGACTCCTAATGGAACCTGTATAGGTATAATAAAGAATGTGATATCATGCACACAAATATACATGTACATGTATATGTCAATGAAACATACCACATCAGACTTTTGAGACATTTCTGCAGTATGAATATGACGAATATGACGAACTACTTTAGGGACATTCTGTTTAAAGAAAGGTATGTATTTTTGAATGACACGTGCAGCAATGATGGTATAGTTATCCTGTAACATTATGAAATCTTCTTCACTGGGCAGTATTACGTCAAAAGAGAAACTCGTCAAATCAACATCAGGTAGAGAAGGGTTATCTTGTAATTCTGAAGTGTCACAGCGGTCTTTTACAGCAAAAGAATGGAAGTAATGGAGAGAGCATAAATGACTATCGACTGTTTCGTGACGAGGTCTGACACTTTTATCAAGGTTGTCACCTACAAGTTTGAATGATTCGAATTTAGGCTTTTGTAAGACATAAGAGCTGGTGTTGTCATTAACAGAATCATCTGATTGGCTATTTGCAGAAAATGTAGATTCGCTAAGATGAGAAATGGTGATATCTGAAGGTGGTGAGGAAGGAGCACCTGATGAAGCAGACTCTATTTCTGAACTTGCCCCTGACTGCATTAATGCTGTGGGATTTAGATCTTCCTCCGGAAACAAAGAAGCAATATCTTCCTCTATTTCTGCCAGTTGTTCCTCCAATTCTGTAGGTTGTTCCTCGACATGTATATCTGTGGGTTGTTCCTCTATAGCTGTGGATTGTTCCACTATTTCCAGCTGTGTGCTAATAACAAAGAAATATATTTACAATAGTGTAATGAATTAAATTTTACCAAACTAACTTATTATGCCAGATATTCCTTTTAATGTTGTTACACCAGTCAATTACAGGTTGATCAAAGTCAGTACTCATTTCATCTATTATTCTTATTGTGGTTTTGTGAGATACACAAATTCCAGCCTTTTGTAATTGGTTATACAACTGCATAAAAAAGATAATGTTGATTAAGGTACATAATCAAATGTTGATGTAATACCTGTTTTGGAGCATGGCCAGTAAACAGTAGCACAGACACCAGTCTCTGGAAAAGGTTAGCCCTTTCGCAAAAACTCTTCAACAATATTGAAGAGCATACTACAATCACAATATTTTTCTCCAGTTCTGTTTTCGTAGTGCATGCTTCCAAAAGGGAGAATAGAGTTGGAGCAGCTCCTTTTAGCTTCAGTGCAATGGTTGACCAATTGAATTTGTCTAATGCAGATATTCCTTTATCAGTAAAACAAGAATTCCTTTTCGAAAGCTTAGCAAACTCCTTCATAAGAACTTTTCTCAACTTGTTTATTACTAGTTGTTTCATTCCCACATCTTTCATCACATGATTTACTATTGAATTCCTGTTTTTCCTACCCAAAGAACGTCCTAATCCTCTTAACGAAGGAGGTAAACGCGCTACAGACTTTTTCCCATTACAAATCGTTATTACCTGTAAAATAAAAATTATAATTTGAATGCAACACAATATCTCATATTGTACTTACTCCAACAAACTTCTGATTACGGCTTCTAGGAGTAGAAGTAACATTAGATAGACTCTGACTTATAGGGGATTCATTAGTCTTGCCTAGGGATTCAGCAGTGCTGTTAACATCTTCAGACACCTGATCATCTTTTACTCTACCAAGGTCATTTGTCAGCATAACCTCTCCAAACTTTTCAGCTACCTCACTCTCCAAAGCCACAATATCTTTCTTCAATTTCATTAACTTGCTTATCAAACCAAGACATTTTCCTCTACAAATCACTCCTTTCCTCAAAAACTTCGCAAAATCTCTTACAGAAAAGTCATATCTGTGCTTCAATGACTCTATTATATTGTCTATCTCTTCATCCTTCGTTTTTAAGAACGCTCGACTTCCAGGAGGAACAAGGACGCCACAGAATAGACAGTTCATGGCTCAAACGACAGCTACAGCATGATACAGGAGTCAACACACGTGTTGCCATGCGACTGGGCGCGGTCAGTTTGATCACGTTCCTATCACGCGCACAACGACAACGTCATTGTAAACTTTCGCACCTCTGTGCACACACTTTCTGCGTGAGTGTCTCCAGACCCTTCCTCCGCAGGTAGCGAAGGGGCGGGGCGAGACTATGGTTGTAGTAACGGTGCTAGAGCTGGTAGCACTGGCGCCACTGCTGGCCGCGGTAGAGGTTTCACTGGTAGACGTCGCGGGTGATGGGATAGGCGTAGTCATCTTGAAGAAGACGGGTGAATGACGAATTGATGACACAGGCGAATGGGAAGAAGAACGAGAGGGAAGGACAAGAACAATCGGAGGTGCTTCTTCCATGTTTGAGATCCTAAGTGAATGCTGGATGATGCTGGTCGCTCACGCATGCGCACAACTGAACTGCGTGGGCGTACAAGTGGGTTGCTACATCTGCATACTGCCCACGCATGCGGTGGGTGCGTGGG
>NW_003549705.1:0-4979 GCF_000090795.2 Amphimedon queenslandica | reverse complement strand
CTGAAGACTTAAAGTACTGACTGATGTAAGCTCTGCTCCCTCTTGATCATAGCTTATGTACGTGTACATGTAATATGTTTCTTCTTTTTTTAGCCATGTGACTTTCAAGCCGAGAGGGCATCAGTCCGTGTCAAGTCAGAGCCTACTCTAATGAAGCAGTTACTATTAGCCCAACCGGATATACGGGTTAGTAAAACCAGTCTGACTACTTGTGTACTTACTCTCCCTCTCTCTAGGTTGATTTGATAAATGAGTCTATGGTAGTATTGTCTTCTGGTAGTGTTCCCATTAAACCTTTAGCTAACAGTCAGTTCTTTTCTGTCTCTTGCTCACTCACTAGTTCAAGTGGCTTGGGTGGAGGGACCACACCCAGTATTAACGTAACACTAGCAGTACAAGAGAACAAAGTGAAGCTAATATCATTAAAATATATGATTATTTTTATTTTATTTTTTAAAAATTTATTTTATAGGAGAGTAGTGAGTCTCTTTCCCCAGTTCCGTCACTCAAGGAAGGACAAGAGGAGGAAGATGGTCACAATGTCTCCAGCTCTTCATCTTCTGCCAGTTCTTCAACACCTCAACCTCCTCCCACTTCAAGTACTCTACCTGCTACAGCCCAGCCTCACTCAACTTCACAATCCCCTGATGATAGACATGCCTCAGCTAAGAGGAATTTAGCACAAGTAAGATGATCTAAGATCGCTTACCTTTATTTTAAGTACACACAATATTGTCATTAATTTTTATTTGCTGTCTTTTTATTATTTTATTCTTTTATTTTTATGTCATAGTCTTTTGAAGAAGTGTCTAGTTCATCTCCACCAGGAGGGAGTTCCTCTTTCAAACCATCGACTAGTCTAGCTTCTCCTCGCTCACTGAGTCCTCCGGTGACCACACCCACTGTATCATCTCCGCCCAGAATAACCTTCACTTCTCCCAAGACGAGTCCTTTGCTGTTATCCCAGTCTGTGGGAGGAGGAGGAGGGGGAGGACGAAAAGGAGGAGAGAAAAGAGTCATGCAATCGCATCAGAAATACTCTTCGCTCATTGCTGGTTCCTCTCCTACTTCTTCTCCTCTTAAAACCAGCAATGTAACACAGTCTGGAGGAGGTATGTGTGTTATAGGGAGCCCTGCTAATAAATTGATTAATGTTAACTGTACAGGTACTCTCTTGTTTGATCAGTTGACATCACGTCCCACTGGAGCTAAAGGAAGAGAGGTAGTGGCAGGTCCCACTACTAGAGGGACAGTCCCTCATTCCTCTTCAGCCCCTAAGCCTCAGTTGGAATATCAAACTGCCATGGAGCTTGAGTTGTGGAAAATGCAACAAGAAGAGGAATTTATGAAAGGACTCAAGTGAGCTCATAATGCGTCTCTCATTATGACGTCATTATGATGTCATTATGATGTGATAGGGAAAAAGAAGAAACTCAACTGAAGCTACTCGCAGAAGAATTTCAAAAGAGAGACAAACAGAGAGAAGACGTTTTAAAACAAAAAGTAAAAGATCTGCTTTATCTTTTTTGTTCAATATTTCCTTTGTTAGATGGATTATTATCAAAGTCTTGAGGGACAGCTGGCAAGAACTCTTAAAGAGTTAGAGTCCCAGAGGCAGAAACTGAAGGCAAGAGAGCAAGACATGGTCTCCACACAAAGAAGACTTGAAGATGAACGAAGGTCAGAGAGAGAGAGAGGAAACCATATGAAGTTGCATTATTGTGTGTGTTAATTCATAATACACTGTAGGTCTCTTCAGTATGATGCTAAACGGGAGAAAGGACTGCTACAGTCTGAACTAGAGGGAAACCTTCAAATTGAAAAGTAAAAATTTGAAGCAACAAATGAAATACTACTTTGTTACATAATTCAATAAAAATAGACTCAAATCAAAGGAACTCGCCATTCAGTTGGACAGAACGAGGAGACAGGTCAGTGAGCTAGAGAATAGGCTCCTTCAGAGAGAAGCTGAGTTTGAAATGTATAAAGACAAGATTCATTCACAATCATCGGAGACACAGCTACAAACAGAACTGGGGCTATTGAAACTAGAGAAGGTAAGAGAAAGATATTGAAACATAACGTAGTACTAGGATGGTATTATGATATTAATTATAATCCAATATATTTTAATTTAGGCTGAATTGGAACACAAGCTAGAAACAGCGACAAAGTCAAAGCAGCATTACAAAGATGAATGGAGCAAGGCACTAAAGGAGGTAGCATCACTGAAGCACAGGGAGCAAACTGTAATGAGGGACCAACTCAAGAAGCAGCAGCTGGAGCTGGAGGCTATGAGAGTCAAGTATCTTAGAGCTGAAGAGCAGCAATCCTTACAACAACAGCTCCAACAGATTAAAGATGAGACACAAAGGTTAGATGTTTATCATTTTGGAAAATATTTTGAAAATCATTTTATCCCAATGGTCAATGCTGAACTCTATCATCAACTCTTATTATTTCTTTTCTCTTTTTCTTTTATTTTTACTGATAGATTGCATGCTCAAGCATTATCAAAGACACCTGTACCAGGATCCCCTCGCCATACTCCTACCCGACAAACCACCCCCATACTCACCTCACCACGTCTCCAAACCATCGACGCTAACATTGCCAGATGGATTGAAGAGAGGAACATCCTTCTACAGACTGGAGTGTACACTCATGCTGACCCAACCATACAAAAACTGGACAAGAAGATACAGGAAGCATTATTAGAGAAGAGATCAACTTATAATTCTAGTTCTTAACACCTTTTCAGGCACATGAGACTCTAACCCACACAGCCCCTTGTCTATATTTTCTGTATCATCACACAATGTACTGCTATTAGAATTAGCTCTAGAGTTCTTACTTATCTTTTACCCATTTTACCACCCAAAGAAATTTAAAAAAATAATTAATTATTGTTTTGTTAATTTTAGAATTCTTTAACTTTTAATTATTGGGTGTGGCTCATTAATAATTATTTATTTATGAGCCACACATGCTTCTTTATAAAGACCACGTGTTTGTGTACTTTCATCATGTCTGCCCCGAGTCCTCCTATTGCTTCTCCTGTCCCTCCTGTAGTCGTCCCTACGCCATCACCTCAGGCATCCAGCCCAGAGTCTCCTCCACTCAAGAATCCAGGGGAATATGAAGAGATAGGGAAAAAGACAAAAGGTATTTTTGTATTAAAATAAGTCAAGTATTATGTATAAAAAATAAAAATAAAATTATTTTAATTATCCTGATTTTGGAGAATGAGCACTGTAACTTCTATCTGTTGGTGGAGAGAATTTGCATGGGGAATTCTACATTTTATATGATTTTTGTAATTTTCTGTCATTTACTGGTAGAGTCTATCCTTCCAAGCAATTTCGATGGTTGCAAGTTAGTCCTACAGAAAGGTCTGAGTCAGCACTTTCAGACGTCACATACGGTCACTTTGGGCTCAAGCTCTGCTCCTTCTCAGTGGCAGTTTGGAGCCACTTATGTGGGACACAATAAAGTTGGAGAGAATGATGTGAGTCTTAGCAATTGAACAAGAAATAGTGTAGCCATTCCCATACACAAGGCAGACCTATTGCAGTTACTTTAATGTTGTAAGGATGTATAATGTTGCCTTGAATAGACCTGCTAGCTATTCTTGGCTATTTTGGGCCTAAAGATCAAAGTAACCACGAATTTCCAGCAATAGAATTAGTTGTGGGCCTAGTTTTTAGTACCAATGTGTTAGCTAGTGAAATAATTAGCAAGTTTATTATTATCAGTTTATTATTCTAGTTTCGTCCAGTTCTTCTTGGAGACATTGGTACCACTGGTAATTTCACTGGTGTCTTCCTGCATCAGTACAAAAACCTGAAACTAAGGATCAATGCACAAGTATGATGCAACAGACACCTAAGCATTATGCAGGATTAAATTCTTATTTTAGACTCAAGGCTCTAAGTGGGTAGGATATCAAGGGACTGCTGATTATCTTGGACAGGATTACACAGGATCACTAACATTAGCTAACCCTGATGTCATATCAGGATCAGTCATTGCTGTTGCACAATATTTGCAATCAATAACTTCAAGGCAAGTGGAGCAACCAACCATCACTTACTCTCTCTTTTTAGGTTAAGTTTAGGAACAGAGTTACTAATACAGAAAGGTGGTGGTATGGAATTAGGTGCACTCTCCGTTGGAGGAACATACAAGACATCATCTTGGGAGGCTGCAGCTAAAATAGGAATGCAGTGGTACCTTTCTTATGTACAGAAAATACCAAACGTCAAGGTAAGAGGAATCAGTTTATTTATTTAATTGTACACCAGAGTATTGATGTCCTTATGCTATGCAAAAAGCTTGAGCTGATTCCGACTTCAATTTTCCAAGTTATGGCCATTTTTAAAAATATGCCATTTTCTGCAAAATACCCAAGACTATAGCCCATGGTTTTTTCCAAAAAATGGCTCCGAAATCACCCCCAATTTTTATTACATTTTCTGATACATATTGATGTACTTATGCTATGTAGAAAGTTTGAGTCGATTCCGACTTCAATTTTTTTGAGTTATGACCATTTTAAAAATATCTAATCAACTTATTACTTATGATAGGAGCTAACACTAGTAGCTGAATGCGAAGGTAGTCTGATGAGTGGTGAGACTGTATCAGCCATTGGATATCGCTACGACGTTGGCAACGGCTCTGCCACATTTAAAGGCAAAGTGGACTCAAAATGGACAATAGGTGCACTAATAGAGAAGAGATTGGACCCACTACCAGCCAACCTTCTTATAAGTGGACAGCTCAACCACATAAATAATGAAGCTAAATTTGGGGTTGGTTTCATGATTGGCTGAAGATTATAAGTGAATGTATGTACATGTATGTATGTATGTGTGTGTATGTATCATTTTGGAAAATTGGATTTTTTGTTATTAAGTTATTATTTAATGTACCTATTATTATTATTTACATGTGTATTTAATGTATAATAATGGTAG
>NW_003549704.1:0-4982 GCF_000090795.2 Amphimedon queenslandica | reverse complement strand
GTTGTGTCTGAGACCAGTTGTTAGGAAGGACAGGAATGAACTGGGAATGGGAATGTCTTCAGGACCAAAAATAGAATCCCTGTAACTACTAATCTCAAGGTATTTCAGTGTTTGGTTTTGTGTTAGCATGTCTTGTAGACTAGTACCCATACTGCTGGTATATACTCTCTCCTCCTTTATCTTCACACTCAGAGCTTTAAGTGTAGTATTGGTTTGTAGAATAGTAAATAGTTCAATAGCACTCTCAGCTGTGTCTAGTGGTAAAGTAAGTGTATGTAGACTGGGATGAGAGAGAAATAGAAGATGTGGTGGGTATGGATCATGTAGTATCAGACAGTGTAATCCTTTGATATGTGGAAGGAGTGATGATGTCATCAGTTTACTACTCATCCTCCATCTTCCTATCTCTAGAGCAGTCAGTGGTGTGTTCACCTCTACTATATTCAGTGATGATGGTAGGAGTTTATCAGGTATGTTCAGTGAAAGAGCTTGTAATGTGTTGTTGTCCTTTAGTAACTGCTCTATTACTCCATCAGGTAGAGGAGGAGGAGGAGCAAATAGATCTACCACCAGATCAACATGTATTGTTAATGATGTTATTGTTTTATTTCTTGTTACTCCTCTAATGACATTGATAATGACACTTGTTATTTTATTCCATCCATTATACTCAATCTTCATTTCTTGCAGTGTTGAATTCATTTCTATACTTTTCTCAAGTTCAGTGCACTTGTCTGTGTAGTATGTATTGTCAACTGTTGGTACAGTAAGACGGCTCATTCTTAAGTGCAGTATCTTCAATTGAGGAAGATTGAGGAACTGTAACAATACAAGACAGGGAACATATTGACCAGTTGGTAATACACAGTAGCACTCCTGAATATTGTATAGAAGTGATGATTGTAATAATTTGTGTATTAATTCATCAGTTGGTTCCTCCAACTCTACCTCCAGTCTCTTACACTGGGTCTGTAGTGAGTTATTGGTTAGTCCAGCAGTGAAGACTGATAGTGACTGGTTAGATGCATCCTCCAGGTGCAAGTGATTCCATGTTATGTTGGAATTGTTTATACAATAACTGAGACACAACCAGTCAAACAATGATAATGATAATGATACTCTATACAGACACAGTGAACGGTTGTTGATGGATTGTGCTAATACTTGACATAATGTTGTGTTCTGTGATTCATACAGGAGTTGAACAAGAAGAATGGGGACATTGTCAAAATCATCAGAACTGAGTTGATCATAATCTCTAATCTCAGGATTCTGATAGAAGTAGGAGAGATGACAAGTCTTAAATCCAGACAATGGTCTCCTCTTACACTGTAAGTCAAGTTTTTGTTTATTAAAATACTGTTGATAGCTCTCATGTTCAAGGTCAGTTAGACCTGCCACAAACCTCAGACACATTCGAAAGTGATCATTATCAAAGTGATCCTTAAACATATCCTCTGTCTTCTTATCATGCTTAGCTATCCACCATGCAGCTAGAAATTCCTGTATACTCAAGTGAAGGAACTGATACTTCTCCTCATCATATTCTGTGAATCTTGTCATCAATCCAAGATAGTCTTCCTTGACTGCCTCACTCAGTGACTGTAGTTGATGCAAAGAGAATGTCATTCTTGTATTAGCCAGGTTAGTATAAGCTAATTGACACATCTCTTGTAAAGGTTTAGCTAATTGTGATGGTAATGAAGAAAGACTACCTAAAGTATGTGGGTTAATGTCATGTCTTTTAACATGTCTTCTGATAGTTTGTAGGATAAAGTTCTCATAGAGTTGAGTGAGTGTTGTTGGTAAGTGTCCTCCTTCCTTACAATAAACTAAGATGACCATGGAACAGACTAGTGGTACATAACACAATGATAGGACATCATTTCGTACTTTAAGATCATTAATGAGTTTCACTGCTAGTTGTGAGTCCTTACTGCTTTGAGTAGTTGTGAAAAGTTCCTCATTTTCATCATCTTCTCTTTTCTTATCAATGAGTTCTTGTGCTAGTTTCGTATCTTTTTGAAGTGTTTGTATAATTACTGTTGATATTTCTTCCTCAGAAAACCCAATGACCTGAACATGTCTACTGAGAGTATCCATTTTCAAAAGTGAAGAGGAGGCATAGCTACGAGAGGTAACAATTACTGAACATTGGTCTAACTTCTCTTTACAAATGATACTAGCAGCTAATGAAGACTGTCTGAGTTGTTCACTTAGTTCATCCCAACCATCAAACATTATCAGTAATCCTTCTCCATTCCTCTTCTCAAACCATTCAGCTACCATGGGAACTTCATAACGTTGACGCACAAACAGGTTAGCTAGTGTAGTAGCTGTAGCTATCTTGCTATTCCTTAAAGGACAGTAAAGTACCAAGTCATACTGTTGGTGTACAATTGGTCCATTAGACCACATATTTAACAGTTTACGACAGAGTGTGGTCTTGCCAATACCGGGAGGACCGTCTATTACTACTCTGAGAGACAGAGAACTATCTGTGGGTTGGAGGACATCTTCAACACTTATCTCTTTGTTTTCAGTTAGTTTAACTGTTTTATCAACTTGTCCTCTTAGCAGATGCCAAGCCGATTCTGCTTGTGTGCTGGAGTCTTGTTTTTCTACTAGTGCTAGTCTTCCAAAGAAATCTTTTCCAATTCTTGGTGGCCAGTCTGTAGCTACAATAGGTTGGTGTTTGTAGTGTTGTCTCATATTGTCAGCATATCCTTGAACATCATCAGGTATTGAGCTAATGGGTTTAGCTACATCAGACTGACCTATTGATCAAGATACATAAAAACAATGTATACACATTAAATAATTTATTACCTCTTATATTAGCAACTGGTGTATTGGATATATCATCAACTGGTGATGGTAGTACAGTATGTGAACTAACATTATCAGGTATAGACTGACCTAATGTATTGAGATATAATGACTATATTGATCACTGATAATGTACACACACACACACACTCACCTAACTGGTGTAATATAGAGGTAGCAATATCTGTTAGTGTACGATGTTGTTGGTTTATTAATACATGACATATATCAGTAAGATACTGCTCTGGATTAAGAGAGGATTTCAACTGTTTTTCAATGACATTCATAAGGTTGGCAGCTTTAGTATAATTATCAACTGCTGGTACTAGCATTTCCTGTTTAGTTTGTTGTGGTATCAGTTCTTTAGCATACAGTGCATCAGTTACTTTCTGAAGACTATCAGTAATAGCATCAACAAGAGTAGCATAATTTATCCTTAATATAGCACTAGGAGTGTTACCTGCAGTAGTGTATCAGTTAATGAGTGTTGTATTAAGTGTATGCTTACCTGATGTAGTACTAGTAACAGGTTTATTAATTAAAGAAACTGATGATGATACAGTAGATACTACTGGTACAGTACTAGTAGGAGCATCAGTATTACCTATTATACATTTAATATAATTATTAATATAATACATGATCATACCTCCTGTACATTGATGTACTTGTAACTGATCATTAATAGTTTGTAATAAATTGATCTCTTCTCTTTTAGTCAATGCATTGAGTACATCTCTCCATGTTGCTGTAGGATCTGTGTTCAACCATTTTGAAAATAAAGCTAGTTTTTGATGTTTAGTATCCACTTGTTCAATTACTGAAACTTCATGTTGTGTTATTCCAGGTAAGAGAAGACCAAATGGTTTCCAGTCAACAAGTGGTTGAAGCCATTGAAGTAATAGGAAAATATCAGGTTGATCATCAATCACAGGACCAGGATTGAGTTCAACATCTCCTGATAAGAGGAGGAGGAGGAGAAGTAAAACCAAATAGTAGATCAGGTCAGAGCTACTCCCAATAGTAGCTATAAACAAGACTAATGACTGGAGGCAGTGGATCATAACAGTAACAGTAATTATACCTATTGTAAATACACTGTATGATAATATTATATACTGTTAGTTTGTTTACCAGTTGGAGGAATAAAATTGAGCTTCATATATCTTAATAAAGATAAAAGAAGAGAAACAATAAGAGACAAAGCTGCTGGCAGTTTAGATGTCTTCTCTCCTGATGTAGTACTGCCTGACTTGCTGTCTACTGCAGCTTTGAATGAGTGAGAGTGGTGGCCATTAGCTGATCTACTGGAGGCAGCTTGACAGTAGTTCCACAGTCCAATACTTGCTCTCCATTGAGAGACATCAATCATCTTGTAATTATTAGTAAAGTATAATTAAAATGAACTATAATGTACTTACCTCTATCACTGTTAATGATCAACTGTTTTAAGATAAAGAAATGAAAAGATACAGTCAAAAGTACAAGCCAGAGGTACAAGCCAATTATGCTGCAGTTGCAAAGAGGGCGTGGCTCCTTAACCACAAGCCCACCATCATAGATAATAGAGTAAATGAAAGGGATTGGAAACGGAAGCGTGGGCGTAGCCCAACCTCCATTCATTTGTATTGCTGCTAGGCTGACAGAGGCTCGTTGAAATTTTTTGTCACAATTTACCCTTGATTTCCTTTCTTCTAGGAGCAATATCTCGCAAACAAGTGTTCCTATGCAAGTGAAATTAATGCATCAAGTAGCCTAATGTTTCCTCTTTATAATTCTGTTTTCTATTGTATAGATAATTTCACCATGTTAATGTTATGGCACTTTTAAAACCATAAAATGTATTTTTTGTCATTATAATCCCTTTTTTGAAAACAAGCTAGAGTAAAATGCAATATCTTTATAATCATATGAAAGAGTTTCCATTTGCATATCGAATGATACTAGTTAAGGTTAGAATCCATGAAGCATGAGTTTGTTACTACAGATAAAGGACGAAAATGAAAAAATTTTGTTGTACCTATAACTCGTTGCAAAATAACGTTGTAGAAGTAAAAACCTTGCTGCAGGTAGTCCAACACTTTCTATATCGAATGGTAGGTATATCAAGTAAGCGTCCTCTTGGATCTCCATAAATATCCTTCGAAGTCCTG
>NW_003549703.1:0-4985 GCF_000090795.2 Amphimedon queenslandica | reverse complement strand
CACACAAAATTAAGTTCATGATTACCTCTTTCCAGTGAAGTCATAATAGGTCCAAACTCCTCATCTTCCTTCTAGTTCCTCATTAGCTCAGTCATATCACCATCTGTTGTTACTGTAGCAATTTGGACAGTGTCTAGTGAGTCATTAGTCCCTGCTTGAAGAGGAGCATGTGACAATGCGTCAGCATTTGAATTCTGCCTACCCGGTCAATAACATATGTCCTAATCATACTCCAAAACAACTTGACTCCACCTAGCCACTAGTGTGTTTAGCACGTATGAGTGACTTGACTGGTGAATGGTCAGTGTAGACAGTAGTCTTATATCACCAGAGATAGGCCCTGAAGTGCTTCAATGCCCAGACAACTCCCAATGCCTCAAGTTCAGTAATTCCCTCGTTTTGTCATGTTTAGACACAGTTTGACTAGCATAAGCAACTGGATGGGGTACTCCATCCTCATTTGACTGCTCTATGACTGCTCCAAGTCACTCACCACTAACATCAGTATGTAGAATAAAAAGGTTAGAGAAATCAGGGTGAGCCAGTACAGGTGGGGAAGTCAATAAGTCTTTTAATTTTTGAAATGCTAGCTGACAAGCCCTGTCATCTGAAACGGTACATTCTTCTTCAGCAGCTGATGTAGTAGGGA
The DNA here is from genome assembly GCF_000090795.2 of Amphimedon queenslandica. Taxonomy (NCBI): domain Eukaryota; kingdom Metazoa; phylum Porifera; class Demospongiae; order Haplosclerida; family Niphatidae; genus Amphimedon; species Amphimedon queenslandica. The sequence continues at coordinate 4,336 of NW_003549703.1, read as the reverse complement.
AGCAATTCTAGCAAAACCAGGCACAAATTTATGATAATAACTGCATAGTCCAATGAATCCCTTCAATAGCTTCACACAAGTTGGCGTGGGAAACAGTTTAATGGCGTCAATCTTCCCAGAGTTTGGTTGCACTCCCTCAGCTGATACGGCGTGTCCCAAACACTCTATTTTGGGCAATGCCAGCTTGCACTTCTGATAGTGTAGCTTCAGTCCATACTTCTCCAGTCTTCCAAATACTTCCTTCAGGTGTAATCTGTGCTCATCAAAATTCCGAGAAAAAATCAAGATATCACCAATGTAAACAATACAGTAGTTACTCAGTCCAATCAGTATCTTCTGCATCAACCTCTGAAAGGTGGCAGGGGCATTGCAAAGACCGAAGGGCATGACCTCAAACTGGAATAGACCTTCATGAGTAACAAATGCAGTCTTCTCTTTAGAATCAGGACGGACCGGAATTTGCCAGTATCCACAAATGGCATCAAAGGTAGAGAAAACACACTTCCCCTGGAGTTGGTCAAGTAGATCGTCAATCCAGGGGAGAGGGAAAACATTATTATGGGTGACTGCATTTTTACATTGGTAATCCAAACAAAAGTGCAGACCACCATCTTTCTTCCTTACAATCACCACCGGACTCGCCCATGGGCTTGTCAATTTCGTGACGATCCCTCCATCTAACATCTCTTTCACCATTGATGTGATTGTATTCCGCAGAGCAAAGGGTAATCGTCGAGCTGCTACTTTAATCGGACAACCGTCTCCAATGTTGATACTGTGCTCCACCCTTTCATTGATCCCTTTTCCATCTCCAATGAGAAAATGTGATGATACTTGATTACACAATCCAGAATTGGTCGTGGTATCTTCGATCAATTCTCCAAAAGACTCTTCAACTTCAATCGTCTCTCTTCAGCTGTCATGGGGGCGTGTTCTCCCGCCATCACTATAACAACAGTCCCATCCTCGGGGTTATCCACATTAATAAGTAAGTTAACCACTATCATCAGTCCTTGTCTTGGTGAGGTATCCCAGTTCCAAGTCTTCTCCCAAATCAACAGAATTATTTGACAAATTCATCACTGGCAGACTCATTTTCCTTTCTCCACCTTTACCACTGCTTCTTCAATGACAACTGATTCAGTCCTGTGTGGCTGAAAATAGTATGACACTTCAGCGGAATCTATCGTTAACTGTAGGAGAACTCCACTTTTTGCTGGGATCTTCTCACTCTTGAACAACTTCACAGTTGATGCCACCATGCCTCCTGACTCTACAAGCCCTGCCTCCGTGTCTCCTCTCCTAGCCTTCACATCACTGGGAACAGTCAAAGTACCTAAATAAATAAGAGGTAAGTACCAATAATACATGATTCAGAGGGTTTGTGTTCAAAGTCAGCATTAATGTACACCGGTGTTAACACTTTCTTCCCCTTGCAGGCTACCTCTAGCTTGGCAACTGCTCCAATTCGAAGGGGGTGCTGATTATAATCTCTTAATATGACATTCGGTTTCTCTAGAATGTCAAGTAACAGCTTAGCATTTCTTGAGATCCTGTGGTACAAACTGAATGTCACCGCTGTGGCCGATGAACCAGAATCTATTAACTCCTCCACTGGTTGTCCCACTATCTCAACATCACAATAATAGAAAGGACCCACAGATTCTGTGACATTATCTATCTGAACTGCTCTCATTAATCGAGTAAATTCTGCATTGACCCACTGTTGATGAAGATCCTTGTACCTTCTGTCTTCACTCTGCTGATTACCTCCCGAAATATTATTGCTAGTATCAGGCTCCCATCATCCTGGAGTCTTAGTTGTCTTCTTCATTGGACAGTCACGAATTAAATGCGTGGTACTGCCACAATGATGACACTTATATCTGCTTCACTCCTTAGTTGATGCTGATACTGACTACTAGAATTCGACTCCTGTGGCTTTTTTCTGGGTGTGGTCATGATTATTATGTGACCACCTCAAGGACGATGTATCTTAGCTAGCTGCTTTGCTTGCTCCTCCATGCTCCTAGCCTAGTACAAAGCATCAGCAAATGTTTCAGCAGACAATAGTGCTTTTTCCTGCCATTTCAACAGCAGTCCTTAAATAAATAAATCTCGCTTCAGCATCTCACAAGAACTATCATCTATACCCTGTCTACATCCATAACTCTGTTCAAATAATTTCTAAAATCCTGTGCAAACGTGTCAACAGACTCAATAGTCTGATGCCTTCTCCTCATTAGTTAAACTGACTTGAGTGCTTCTCTACCAGCTGGTGTGAGTCTCTTCTGAAGTGCTTCTGTAGCATCCTTGTATAATCCTCGGTTACTAGCTGGCAACAGCTCGTACAGCCTCTCAGCTCTCCCAGTCAGTAGTTGTTTGAACTGCACTAGTTTGTACCCTCACTCCACTTGCACAGTCCAGCAATTCTCTTCAGTCTAAGAAGCCACAGCGGAAATGCTTCATCATCCTTGGCGTCCTCTCCACTAGCATTTCACTCAGCTTAATTGGTGACAATTGTGACGATGGTAGAGGTTGAAACATAACAAATGTAGTATCGTCTGAACCAATCCCTGGCTTTGTATCTCCATGGGCTGTCTCTGATTGCTTTCGTAGACTGTCAATTTTCTCCCTCAGAAGTTGAATGAAATAGTCTTGAGACTCCAACTCACTCCTATGCGTACAAAGCATCTCCTGTCTCATCACTTCTTTTTCCCTCAAAACAGTGACTTTGGAAAATGCTCAGCCTCATCTAGCCGCCAGTGGGTCAGCCTCATCTAGCCGTCAGTGGGCCTCCTTAATCTGGTCCTCCAGTGCCTGAATATTTGCCAGTACTTCATCTGAGGTATGTACTGAACTGCATAGCTCCTGTACCTGGTCCTCGCTAGATTTAAGTTTGTAAGATAACTCTTCCAGCTTTTCTTCTAGACTATCTTTCTCTTTTGTGACTCGACCCAGTTCAGCTTTAAAGACTCTGCTAGGGTGCGAGCCTCATCCAACTAGGCTTTAAGCTCAGCCTTAAACAATTTCTTAAAGACAAAACTCTGTCACTCTTACTTCATTATTATCTCACATGGTTTCTCCCAGGACCACACCCTTCACAAAAATTAATAATGGAAATAATAATTATCACACAATCACAATCTCTCTTTATCACTAACATGACAAGGATACTGGAGGTGTTATTAGCAGAGGTCGAGAGAGCGGACCTCCCTGCCTAACACTAGACACAGTAGTTTTACAACTAAGCGTGTAAGGGTTTTTTCCACTACTGCCACTTTTACTGTAGGTAGCCAGAGTGGTTGCTGCTTTTGCCAGCAAGAAGACCACAGACCTGTTCAGTGTACTAAGGTCACTGCAGTTGATGAAAGGAAACGAATAATTAGAGAGCACGGCAGATGCTTTGTTTGCCTCCGTCCAGGTCACATCAGTGAGCACAGTTCATTTTGATGAGCTGTGCTATGTGTAAAGGGAGACATCACTCTACTGTATGTATGAGGAACTGAAAGCCTACATCGGGCCAGGGGCCTCCTACTGCTAGAGACAGTGTTTCCCCACATTTGTCAAAGGGGCTTAATCCTGAGACTTCTCAATTTGAAGGATCAAAAATGTGTGCCACCTTCTATAATAGTTCCAGAGAGTCTACTCTGTTACAAGTGGCAGATGTCTTTGCCTTCAATCTCAATGACTGGCAACAGATGTCTTTATATGTCCTATTGGGCAGTGAGAGCCAGTGCTCTTATATTACTCGAAGTGCATGCCAGAGGTTGGGATTGCCATCTCTGGGCACTAAATTAGTTTTTATTATGACCTTTGGTTCTAGAAAGGAGTGTCGTACTGAATGTCATGTTGTAAAACTGGGTCCTTAGCTTAAGAATAATGCTCATATGGAGCTTAAACTGCTCATAGTTAACCACATTTGTGAGCATTTGACGTATGAAGTCATAGATATGGATAAGTATCCTCATCTTAATATATTGGAATCTTCTATTTCATTGCCAGATAAAGCCTGACATCTTGATTAGATCTGAACAGTATTGGTCTCCACTTACAGGTGAGATAATAAAGAGTAACAATGGGCCTGTTGCTCTAAACTCATGCTTTGGCTGAATTTTATCAGGTTCTGCTGCAGTAAAACAGTCTAGTGCACAAAGTACCACTATGGTCACCCATGTTTTAAGGGTTGATAGTGACCATGAAGACATGAGCCAAGAAAGTGGATTCAGTTCATTTTGGGAGCTAGAATTATTAGGAATTTTGGAAGATGAAAATTTGGTGCTAACTCAATTTAGTGATAATGTGAAGTTTGATAATTGTAGGTATGTTGTTTCCC
>NW_003549698.1:0-5004 GCF_000090795.2 Amphimedon queenslandica | reverse complement strand
TACTGTTGCAGTATCTACATCTGTAGGCACTTATAAAGGACCCAGTCAACTACTTTAAACCTTTACCTAACTGCTCAATACCTTACCTGTCTGTATTAAGCTTCCAAACTAATACAATAGTCCCACAAAAATGTACTGTTGGTTCTGCTCTTCCTCCATTGAAATAGCACAAGGTCAAAGAAAAGGCGTGACTATGAATATATTTAACACAAACGCGGATGGTGAGTGTAGTAGTAATGCGCTCACGTGACCAGTCTCCAATCCCTCTAATGCTGCGTTTACACTAGCTTCTTTAACTGAGCCAGCCCTGTTTAAAGTGGGCCAGCACAGTTTCATTTGATAGTGTAAACAGTAACCAAACTGAGCTGAAGTGAGCTGGGCCAAACCAGGCCAGCATGGTTAGTACAGCAGGGCCAGCTCAGTCTGGTTCAGCATGGTTTGGCCCACTTCTGTAGTGTAAACGCAGCATAACAGTCGTATATCTATGGTATCACTAACTGGAATATGTCCTGATGATACTTTTACTGTACCCATTGGAACAACACTAACTTATGAGTGCTCTTATAGCTTTCTTACAGGATATTATTCGTTTTGGAATGTTAGTGGAACTGAACTGACTGGTGGTAATTTCAGACCACCTGGAATAAGTGAGTATGTGTTCGATAGCAATATTGGAAGAGCTACTATAACTATTTTAACTAATGGAAATATCACAGTGTACATACAATGTGGATTAGGAGGATTAGGACAAAATGTGAATATGGGTCTAACCTCTCAAGTGAGGTTTATTGGGACAGAAGTAGTTACCTTTGGTATGCATAGAGCTGTTGCACGGAAGTAATCAACGGGAGGGTGTGGCTAAAATTGAGCTAAATTGTCCGCCATGTTGGGTGGCAAGAAGGCCAAGAATGAATGGGGGAATGGAGAAAAAAATTTAAATAAATTCTGCAGTTGACATTCCAGGCTAATGCAAGGTAGGAGATGAAGATATTGAGTAAAGAAGTCTCTATAATATTCTGCAGCGAAGTATGATATCTCTTTGATGAAAAATCGCAGTTTGTTTCCATTCCTCCATTCATTGCGTGTACATTCTTGCCACTCAAGATGGCCGACAGGAAGCTCCGCCTACCCCGTTGATTACATCCATGCAACAGCTCTATAGCTAGTTTAAAGTAATGAAGTAGCTAAATCTTTTTCTCTTTCAGGTCCTCCTTCTTCATTATCCCACGGGTTAAGAGAGAATGATACTGTTAAGTTGTCATGGCTACCTCCTCTAGAAGAAGCCCTATCATTATTCACATATAATATAATAATAATGGAGTCAACTAATAATTCACTGACAGTAACTGATATAAACATTACTAACAATACATATGTCATAATATCACCAAGGGACATTGTGCAGTATACTCAGTGTAAGGAGTATCAGTGGGGGGTGAGAGCAGCTGCTAATTTAAGTTATGGATTTACTAATACAGCAATGGCAAATAGTAACTTTACCATTATATCAGGTAATGGTAACTTTATTAGTATTAGTATTATTATTATTATTATTATGTAGCTCTCTTTGTTTCTGATGAATTGATCATTTCTGTGAATGACAGTACTTCTTATAGTCTTCATTTTAACGTAAGTACATGTAAAAATAAAATTTAATATTTCCTTTAATATTGATATTACTAGGTATCTTTACCGTGTGACTATAACGACTTGTTTAATAACTATACTTACACGCTGTTGCAAAGAGATTACTGCAAACAAGAGATTAATTCGTCATTGATTGAGATCACATCCGAACAAATTGATGATAATGATGGATCGATTGTATCAATCAGTGTTAACATTGAATCACTGATTCATGATTTAACATGGTCAGTAGCTGTTAGTGTATCAAACAGGTTTGGTTCAGATACTACAGATTACACTAACATCACTAATGATAAAAGTAATTATTATATTGAATTTAATTATACTATTTTTACTTTTTACATATTAGCTAACATAAAGCAGTGTTACTCGGAGCCTTTTTTATCACTGTCAACTGCAATAATGCTTTCAAAAACAGTTACTCCTTCTCTAAGTCCAATATCATCAAGTATAGATCTAACTTTCTTATCTATTTACTGCACGGTTACAGTTTTATCTTTTCTTTAGTTTATAAATCTGGTTCTATTCAAACTTCAATGGGCTGCACTACAATTATTATTACTAGATCTAGTACAGTATACATCAGTAACATCACTACAACACCATCAACTAATGTCATTCCAATTGTTATTGGTACTATAGCAACTGTTATGATACTACTGATAGTAGTAATAATACTACTCATTTTCATGATATTTTTATGCTATAAAAGATCTGATATAGTAATTACTATTGCAATGACGATAAACATTGATTTTTGTGTTTTTATTGCAGGCTGGAAATAGATGTACTTCAAATCAGAATGTCACTGTGCCACTTGAGTCCTGTCCTGCATATGATGATATTTCAAAAATGAATACTGCAAACTGTGAAGCATGTGGCAAAAGAGATACATTTATAACTGCAGAATATGAAACTGTAAATGTTAATTAGCCAATTTTAATTTGATTGTCAATAATAATTAATAAAAAGTACAGTTTCCGCCCACTAATAATAATTATACCGAGTTCTATTGTGAAGATTGAAGAAAGGCTGTGAAGAAACTAGAAAGACTATTATATCGTTGTTAAAGATGTCCCTTACTCCGTTACTGTCCTTATTTTATGTCTGCTTCACTCTCCTCTTTTATTCAGTGGATTCTTGTTCAACAGTATCTAGATCAGGTGTATCACTAACTGGAGTATGTCCTAATGATACTTTTATTGTACCCATTGGAACAACACTGTCTTATGAGTGCTCTCACATGAACCTTGGTAGTGGGTATCTACAATATTGGAATATCAGTGGAACTACTTACAATACTTTTGGTTTTGAACCACCTGTTACTGGTATAACTGGTAGTGGTGTTCTAACTATTACCACTAATGAGAATTACACAATGTTAGATATTCAATGTGGAGTGTGTCAGTTAGCAGAATGTTATTCAACAAAGTTTATTGGAACAGGATCAGTTGAACTGACTGCCTTTGGTATATACACATTCTTTCAGTATATGTAATCAATACTGTCTCTCTTTCTCTTTCAGGTCCTCCTTCTTCATTATCCCACGAGTTAAGAGAGAATGATGCTATTGAGTTGTCATGGTCAGCTCCTTCTCTTCCTCCTACAGTAAATGAACATGCTAGATCATTCACATATAATATAATGATAATGGAGTCGACTAATAATTCACTGGCAGTAACTGATATTAACATCACTAACAATACATATGTCATAATATCACCAAGGGACATAGTGCAGTATACCCAATGTAAGGAGTATCAGTGGGGAGTGAGAGCAGCTGCTAATTTAAGTTATGGATTTACTAATATAACAATGGCAGATACCAACTTTACCATTATATCAGGTAATGATAACTTTTTAGTATTAGTATTATTTCTTATGTAGCTCCCTTTGTTTCTGATGAACTGATCATTTCTGTGAATGACAGTACTTCTTATAGTCTTCATTTTAACGTAAGTACATGTTTTAATATAATTTAATATTTCCTCTAATATTGATATTACTAGGTATCTTTACCGTGTGACTATAACGACTTGTTTAATAACTATACTTACACACTATTGCAAAGAGATTACTGCAAACGAGAGATTAATTCGTCATTAATTGAGATCACCTCCGAACAAATTGATGATAATGATGGATCGACTGTATCAATCAGTGTTAACATTGAATCATTGATTCATAACTCAACGTGGTCTGTGGCTGTTAGTGTATCAAACAGGTTTGGTTCTGATACTACAGATTATACTAATATCACAAGTAATTCAGGTAAATTGACATTTTATTTATTATTGTTGTTGTTGTTACTTGTTCTTTTGTTAGATGATGGTCCAGTTATTAATTGCCAGTCTGATCTTTTGATGTCTTCTACCATACTATCATCACAGACTACATCAGGTAATTGGATACTTTTATTTTTATATATCTTTTATTATTATTGTTACATATTCCCTAGCAATGTCTTCTACTGTATTCTCTATGTTCCCAACGTCACCTTTACCTTCTCTATCTTCTCTTACTTCTCAAGCTGTTGCTACTGAAACTCCCACACTTGGTAAGTAGTACAAAGTGTTTCATTATTATGGCAAAGCAATTTCTTTCTCTCTCTTTCTCCTTTCTATCTCTAAGGAACTAGTGATCCAAATGAATCCAGTTCTTCACAGATAGTTGGTCCAGTAGTTGGTACATTAGTAGCAATATTGCTATTAGTAGCAGCGATAGTGATAGTGATAGTAGCAGTTATTCTGTACAAAAGAAAAAAGAATGATGATGGAGGTAGTAAAAGTAAAAAAGATAATCAGAGTCAAGAGAAAGATATTTTATTTTACATATATTGTTTTGTTTCATTTTGTAGCTGTAAAAGGCAAACCTGAAACCAATGGCACTCAGTGAGTTGAAATAAAATAACAATAATAATTGATTAATGTTATCATTCTAGGGGGAGGAATGGTAATGGAGACTCTAACAATATGAGGGTAAGGGAGAGATAAGGAGACTGTCATTCTTATTTCATCATCTTTCTCAGGCTCATTCTTCTACTAATGATACTAATGGTGAATCAATGGTTAATGATGGTTACCAGAGTCAACAATACCAGGTAAGGGACAGACTCACACCTTTATACTTAAATGGTCCTATGCATTCAATAATGTATGGTAATACAGCTGGAATATAGTAATACGGCTGGAATATACTCCTGTTTCTTGTACAGTCTAATCACATATTGAACTGTATTATATTGTATTGTATTGTATTATTTGTTCATACTATCTTCCTATCTCTCTTCCTCCTGTTTACTGTTATGCTACACTGTCTTGCTTACATGTCCTTAGTCTCAGCCAACACCAACCAACC
>NW_003549697.1:0-5004 GCF_000090795.2 Amphimedon queenslandica | reverse complement strand
TAATGAAATGACCGAAATGCATAAGGCTGGGCTGAGTTTATTTTTTCCTATTTACTTGATCTTCATTATTGGCTTTCTTGTTATTTTGAGCAAGTTTTCATCAAAAGTTTCAAATCGATTGTCTAAGTCATCAGTTCAAGTTCTTGTGACAGTTGTTCATCTTTCATTCACTCAATTACTTCAAGCAATACTCAATGTGTTTAAACCAGCAGAGATCTACATTGAAAATGAAACTTCATATCATATAAAAACAGTTTGGTATTATGATGGAACAACAGCATATGCTAGTCCAGAGCATCAATGGTTGATGATAATCACTTCAGTTGTAGTGGGATTTATATTAATTCCATATATGGCAGTGATACTCTTTGGTAAATATCTACTGAAACTTGACAGATCAAGAGAATACATTCGTCCCTTCTTTGAAGCAATCCATGCACCTTACAAAGCCAATAAGTGGTACTGGTTTGCAATAAATCAGCTTTTTGTATTATACGTGTATCTAATTGATACAATACAAGAATTGAAAAACTTGCGATTCTCCTTGCTTTTTGATTTACTTTTGTTTTTAACTTTTCAAGTATTTCTTTTATCTCAAGCCAGTTTTATGCCTTTTAAAAACAAACTACTCAATGCTGTCAACATTTTCCTTCTTCTAACCATCAGTGCTACATTTTACACAGCTATATATTTTTTCTATGATTATCCCAAAGAAGTTGCAATTTATATCTCAGTTTCTTTTTGCCTAGTTATCATTATCTTCTTCCTAATCATCACCTATCATGTCCTACTGGTGACAAATAAACTGGACAAACTATTCCTACTTTTGCAGTCTATGAGGACATTATTTTCTAACATATTCAAGAAAAAAGAAACTGTACAACCATCAACAAATCAAAGACGCCATGTTGCATATTATAATGATATACAAGATACAGGTGATTATACTCAGGCTCGTGAACCTCTTCTTGAATGGATGTCCAATTAAGTTTGCTTCAAAAACAAGTATATAAATATTAATTAATTACTAATTTTTGTAAAGTGCTTTAATTTTAATTGTTTGGCTAAGTGAATGTAGATACTAATTTCTTTAAAAAAATTTTTTTTCAATAGAAGTTTGAATAGATTGCCATAACAATAAAAACAGCAATGCTTGCAAAATCAATACTTTACAATTCTGTGATTGCTAAAATCAGCAACATATACATGGCCTGTAACATCAATGGTAACACCATAAGGAAAGTTCAGACCAGTACACTGATGAATCTCCTTACCAGTTGGATTGAGCACACGCAAGCAATGATGATTAGAATCAGCTATAAAACGATATCCTTCATCATCCATTGCTTGCTCATAAGCATGGAGCCAGTATGTATGTCAATGTTCATTCAAATAATATTGAATCAGAGGTATATTTTCTAATGGAATCTATAACAGCATACTCTTCTTCTGATTTGCAATTTGATAATATTGATTATGTCGAAGTACCTGGTCAGGCTGATCTTTCAACAAGTGTCTTCTATTTTATGAACATAAACAGACTGATAATCAATGGGTCAGAAGCCTGTCCTAGCATTTTTTCAGAAAACTATGGGTCTGTTTTTGAAATAATAAAATCAAAAGTTGCACTTCAAGGAGTGATATCTTTTCATGACAATACAGCTAATCATGGGCCTGCATTTCAGTTGCTTGATGATACAATAGTATACTTGCAGAATGGACTGAGAGCTAACTTTACCAATAATAAAGCGAAATCATTAGGAGGAGCCATTTATGCTACAGGTGATGTAAACATAATGAATCAATGTACATTTCAAATAGATTTTAAAACCTATAAAAATGTTAGCATGAGTTTTATTAACAATACTGCGCAAATAGCTGGAAATGCTATATACTCTCAAAAACTTTATAGCTCTAACTGCTATATGGATGCAGTACATTGTAATAAAATTAAAAAAGTATATAAAAAGATTTTTAGAAACACTTCTTCAACCGATGTTGTATCATTTGGTGCTCATATAGTAGCATGCAATAAGAAGCTTTCATATGCACTCTATCCTGGGGAGTTGCTACAAATACCAATCAGTGTCAATGACAGCAATCATACTCACACATACAGTGTTTTAACAGTATCAGTTGGTGAGAGAAAAAATTATCGACGAAAAGATATTGACTGGTTTTTTAATGGTAAGCAAGTTACATATACCACCATTATTAAGGGAACAACCAACTGTACAAATATCAATTTGACTATTCACACGGCTCACCTATCAGAAAGCAATAGGAGAGGATGGCTGCTTTTTAGCATATCAAACCCAAGCTCAATAACTGCAGTAAGAATCACACTAAATAATTGTCCGCCTGGTTTTAAACTAAATTCTTTTACGGGAGCCTGTGGCTGTTTACCAAATTTTGAAAAAAATATTAACCATTATTCAAATGAAAAAGAGTTGAAGTGCAATATCAATGATGTCAGCTTTACCAGACCATACCGATATTTGTGGCTTGGCTTAGGCAGCAATAGTTCAATTGAATATAGTGTAACTTGCCCTTCTGGATATTGTAACATTTATAATTATTATGGCAAACTAAAAATTCATGATTCAGGTTCATTTGTTGTTTCGTCATCAACAGGAGATTCAGAACCATTGTGTCATGGCTCACGAAAAGGTTATCTTTGTGGGAAATGCATCTCCAATTATAGTGTAGTGTTTGGCTCTACAGTGTGCCAATTGTGTACTAATAAATTATGGCTTGTCACATCAATCGTTTACATACTAACTGGTCCTCTCATTGTATTCCTATTGTATACACTAAAATTAACATTATCAACTGGTACACTAAATAGTATCATATTCTTTGCACAAGTAGCTAATGCTAGAATTTCAGGGTATTTAGATATACCATGCAGTGACTGTAATAGTGTATCATATGACTTCATTAGATTTTCTAGTGCCTTCATATCTTGGCTGAACCTTAACCTTGGTTTTCCAGTATGTTTTTATAATGGAATGACTGAAATCCAAAAGGCTGGGCTGAGTCTATTCTTTCCTAGTTACTTGATCTTCATTATTGGCTTCCTTGTTATTTTGAGCAAGTGTTCATCAAAAGTTTCTAATCGATTGTCTAAGTCATCAGTTCAAGTTCTTGTGACAGTTGTTCATCTTTCATTCACTCAATTACTTCAAGCAATATTCAATGTGTTTAAACCAGCAGATATCTACATTGAAAATGAAACTTCATATCATATAAAAACAGTTTGGTATTATGATGGGACAACAGTATATGCTAGTACTGAACATCAATGGTTGATGATAATCACTTCAGTTGTAGTGGGATTTATATTAATTCCATATATGGTAGTGATACTCTTTGGTAAATGTCTATTAAGATTTGACAGATCAAGAGAATACATTCGTCCCTTCTTTGAAGCAATCCATGCACCTTACAAAGCAAATAAGTGGTACTGGTTTGCAATAAATCAGCTTTTTGTATTATATGCATATCTAATTGATACAATACAAGGATTGAAAAATTTGCGATTCTCATTGTATTTTGAGTTACTTCAATTTCTAATAATTCAAGTTTTTGTTGCATCTCAATCCTGCTTATTGCCTTTCAAAAACAAATTACTGAATGCTGTAAACATTTTCCTTCTTCTAACCATCAACACTACATCATACATAGCTATGTATTTTTTCCATGATTACCCAAAAGAAGTTGCGATATATATTTCCATCTCCATTTGCTCAAGTATTGTTATTTTCTGCTTAATCATCATCTATCATGTTTTAGTGGTAACAAATAAACTGGACAAACTTTTCCTATTATTACAGTCTACAAGAACATTATTTTCAAAAAAATTGAACAGGAAAAAGTTTGTAAGGCCATTAAATAGACGACGTCGTGGTGTATATTATAATGATACACATGATACAGGTGATTATACTCAGGCTCGTGAACCTCTTCTTGAATGGATTTCAACTTGAGTTTGCTTCAAAACATGTATATACACATTAATTAAATTATTACTTTTTGTAAAGTGTTTTAAATTTAACTGTTTGGCTGAGTAAATGTATTAATTTCTTTTTTCAAATATTTTTTTTCAATAGAAGTTTGAATAGATTGACATAACAATAAAAACAGCAATGCTTGCAAAATCAATATTTTACAATCCTGTGATTGCTAGAATCAGCAACATATACATGGCCTGTAACATCAATGGTAACACCATAAGGAAAGTTGAGACCAGTACACTGATGAATCTCCTTACCAGTTGGATTGAGCACACGCAAGCAATGATGATTAGAATCAGCTATAAAACGATATCCTTCATCATCCATTGCTAGTCCAGTAGGATACACAAGACTCTCATCAGTGCTATAAGAGTACAAACCTCTTTTGCCATCTGGAGAGAATACTTGAATGCAGCTGTTATTGAATGTGGCACTTGATGGCTTATTGGTAGTTTGCAACAGCTGAGTTTCCCCCCCTATAAACTCTCCTCCTCCTCCTCCTGGTTTAATTGATGATGAGCCTTTACCATTACGATGTGACATACCTGTAATCAAGTCACTGACCATACTTATTGATCCCGATATATTGAAATGAGGTGGTGAGAGGAGCGATGCAATAGATGAATGCTGTGTTGGTGGTGATGATAGTGAGCTCTTCCTCCCTCCCTCTGATGAGAACAGCTGTACACTCGTGTTATTGTAATACGCTACATGAATGTATCCTGTATTGTCAATGGCCACATCATAAGGATACGTATTGCACTGTATTGTGTACTTGTATACACCCTCTGTACTGAACACTTGTATGGCTTGTTTGGGCCCATCTGTTACGAATGCATGCCCACAATTATCTAAGCATATGCTCATTGGATCAGTTAGATCTGCTGCTCCAAATTGACCCAGGTACTCACCGTTAATAGCTGAAAAGAGGACAATCCGTCGATTTCCTCTATCAACTACATACAATACATCTCGATCTAATGCTAGT
>NW_003549696.1:0-5009 GCF_000090795.2 Amphimedon queenslandica | reverse complement strand
ATTTTATGCAGGAATGCTTAAGCCATACAAGTGTCCCATATAAGAATCTTATTAGGTTCTTTATGCTCCTTTAAAAATGGGCTTTATTTTAATGAAAAACTTTTAAGAAGAAAATGGAAGTATCTAAAGCTGTAAAATGAAGTTTAGATTTTGAAATTGGTGTTTTATGCCAGAAAAATGCAAACTTTCGAAAAACTTTGCCTGTAGTGATCAGAATCAGACCAAATTTACAATATAACCTTTTTACATGATTACACATACAGTAACATAGAGATATTTCAATTAAACAGGGCTAATATAGGAAAATGTGGTGTTGAGCAATATGAAAATCAAACTAAGTGGCATTACTAGTAGAAAAGGAGAAATATCTCTATGTTAATCAATTTGTCTGGTTAAAAACTGCCTTCACCTAGAAATCTGGTTATTCAAATCGAAAGTAATAGGAGTTTTTTGCTTTTGAAAAATCTTTAGTAATTTAGCTCTTGATGCCATAGCTACTATGAGTTAAAGGTAGCTTACTAACTTATTTAGTTACTGTCTTGTAACTAGTACTGGTTTCATTATAATTGGTAAAGTACTTTGGGAGAAACAGCTCCCTTAGCAACAGATTAAAAAATTTGCGTGGTCGGTGGTGCAGCACCCTTAAAGATACCGTATAGTGGGAAATTTTGGAAGGACTAAAATTTGGCGAATTGATAAATTTTGGTGATTGGCAGATTTTAATTTGGCGAATTGGTGGCCACGTGCCATTGAGCATGCATATAATGGCTCAAAATGGCAGGTTTATTTCTGGCGAATGGCTATCAAAACACCAAATTCGCCAAATTTAATTCCCTCCAAAATTTCCCGCTATACGGTAGCTGGAAGCAATCACTGCACAAATGATATGGCTAGATAGGCAACTGTAACAATGTAGTCCAAGTTAGTTCAGGCTGTGACTGGTATTCACTTAATCAGAGTCATTCATATGAAAGAAAATGGAATATCTGCTTTCTTCTCTTTGGACAGTAGTATGAGTCGAGTAAGTCAAGTTATCAACAAAGACAAGTTTCATGGTTACTTTATTGCATCTATAACCTTGTCTGGTTGTTGGAGAAGGATTTGGATAGAATTTCCGTCTTATTTTGCTGCTAGAAAACTCATGACTTCTTCCCGTGTGTTGGTCGCCATTTTATTTTTTTGTTGCCACTCCCACTTTTATTGAAATAAGGCATTGTTAATGCATAGTATCTGCCGTAATACACATAAATAGGGGTGACGTACGTGTACAAACATACATACTTGTATCATTTATGTGGGGCTCGCTCAGGCTCGCCCCAATTAATAACTGTTGTTTTTTTTAAGTAATAATAATTATTACATATTATCAATAGTACATTGCTTTCATTTTATTTTACATGTTCGTTTAGTATAAACATATTTTGGGTTGGCTTTCTTTTTTTGCCTCTCTCTCTTTTCATTGCTATAATAATAATAATAATATTAATAATTTTACAGTTATTGTTTCATTCTTGTTAATAATGATATTGTTTCATTGTTTGTGTGTGTGTGTGCATTTGTTGTGTTGTACTGTCTTTCTTTTATAGTAATAATAATGATGATGATGATTTTTTTATAATAGTAATGCTGCATATATAATGAAGCAGTAGGACAAGTTAGAGGAAAGATACTAGAGAATTGGGCAAAGAGTAATAATGATAAATATTATAATAACTCATCACTTTGCCCCTCACCGCCAGCATCTGTTGATAACTTCATCTAACTTAATTGTTTGTGTTTCATTTATTGTATAATTGTTTTTTTTGTCTCTTAGGCCCCTTTTTCCTTTTTTGTAATTATAATATTTTTTCGTTCATTTTTTCTCATGCTGCGTGTCACTTATTTTTTGCATTTCTAACGTCTATAATTTTATTTATAATAATAATAATAATAATAATAATAATAATACTAATAATAATAATAATAATAATAATAATAATGATAATAATAATAATACAGACAGCACAGCTATGTGGGCCACACACAGTTCCCCTCCCTTCTGTTGCAGACGGTCTTCTTTGAATGATCTTATATAGGCTTTCTTTTAGCATGGGTTTTGGGGTTTGTTTTGGTTATTTGTTTTCCTTTGTTCTAGATAAGGACTAGTTTTGTCACAGCTCTTATTAGGTCTATAGTAATAATAATAATAACAATAATATTGCTTCTGATTTTTTTAAAATGATAATAACTGTCATTAATAATTTATGTGTCCTATACTTTTTCTCTAGCTCTTTTTTTTAGTTTAGCAAGTCCTTACCAGAATTATTTTAATAAGATATTTTTTCTTTTTAATTATTAAATGTTACTAAATAACTGTAATAATTATAAAAATAAGCTTATATCAATAATAATGTTACAGCTTTATATAAACATATCACCCACATAAAACGTAGGTCTTGTCAAGTAGCATGTTGGTAGAATGAATTGCCCATGAATGTAATTGTCATTGGTTCGACTCCCCGTGGGGATTTTTATTTATTTTGGCCGTCAATTGATGTATACACCCTAAAGAATGATGAGCAACATGCTATGAAGTGTAGGAGCTAGTTCAAAAAGTTGTGACACTCCATTTCAATAGTTAACCCACATTAAAAACTGTACAACATCTATTCAAATTATAGCAACACCTATTCTGATTCTAAAACCCCAAAATTTAACATCTTGCAGTGTAATGTAACACCGTCAAATTTACTGTGTATTGCCTCACTTAAAAAAGATGATAAATTTATTGTTTCAATTAATTTGAAAGATCTATAAACCAAATTTAATGTCGAAGATGATGATAGTTGTAGTAGTCTCATTGTATCTATAAAACTCTCAAACATTAAATGTAAACCAATAGATGATAAAACCAAGTGTGCTGTAAAAAATGACCATTGTAATAGTAGTCTGATTGTATCTATAAAACTGTCAAGCAATAAATTAAAGAAAAGTAATCCAATAAAAGATGATGATGTCATTTTTGCTTATGAAGAGCCTCCCAACCCAGATATTGTGAAGAGACAATGGGATTATGTTTACTACCCTGGTAATGAATAATTTTAAAGAAGGCGGTGTGAGATTTTAAACCTTAAGTTTGTAACAGCTGCTAGAATCTTACCTGGTAGTCCAACAACACCATTGTCAGATGAAAGAGTTCGTAATAGTACTCTTGATGTCCGGGTGATGGGAACTGTTTATTTTATGCCTTTTCATATCTCATTACTGGGTCGATTTCTCAGCATTACGAATTACGTAAAGCAAAATATTATTAGTAATATGCCCAACATTAAAGAAAAATTGTTTAATAGCACATTAAGTGCAACCAGATATTCAAGCATATATGATTACATAAATACCGTATTTCCTCGTGGAAACGCCTACTCCCTATAAACGCCCATGCCTGTATAAACGCCTAGAGACAGCACATAACTTTGACAATAAACGCCCATGCTTGTTTAGACGCCCATTCTTGATTAAAAGCCTATACCACACCCACCTACTTCATCCACGTGGTGCATGTACCTTACGTAGTTTAGTAGTTTACATTCTACAATGGCAGCTGCAGCTGAGAAGGCTAAAGAAACTCAGAAGTTTTGATGTCAGTTTTAAACTACGCATTGTGTCTATTGAAACATGGTGGTAAGGATTATTTTTGGGTTATAAACGCCCACCTCGTATAAACGCCTACTTCATTTAAACGCCTAGCAAACAGGTCTCTATAAGAAATAAACGCCTAGGCGTTTCCACGAGGAAATACGGTAAGTCCAAAATGTATAGAAATTGTATGTGGGCCACTGACACAGAAACTATTACACTAACAGCAATATTAGGTACAAACATATATTCATATTCACTAACTCCTACTTTTGTTGGCTGGGCTAGATATGGAACACAAACTTATATGGCATTCCTTGTGATACTAATACACCTGCTTTGTATTTGAAGCATGTTGGTACTAATCATTTCCAATCCTTTAAGTCTATTAATATTTGTTAAGCATTGATTGTTGATGGAAAGTGGGTATGGTGTATGGGAAGTCCATCATCTTAAAAACATTGGTTGTTTAATGTCACATATTTTACTGCATGTGCAATGTGAGTGAGTTTGTGTGACAACCAGTGGTGCATATCCACCCAGTATTGCTCAGTATGAAGAGATCTAACTGCATTTAGGAAGTGAGATTAATCAAGGTATAACAAATAACAGTGAATATTGATTACTTGTTGCCATAATGGACAGGGAGAGGGGGTGTAAGAAGTTTACTGTTCATTAGAGTTTAGCATTGATTCAGATTTGTGTGACTATTATTTACATAGGACAGAGGGTTAGGAATTGATGAAGCTATCATTATTGAATCTGGATCTTGTTTGTGGCTTGTACTACATTTTTATTACAAATAACAGGTGCTTATGGATCTGGGCTCTGCTGAAAAATTTTGAAGTCCAGACAAGAAAGATTTTTTAGTAACATTTAAGGTACAACGGGCTGAACGCACAATTTAGTTTTCGGAACACAAATTGTTTCCTTTATACATTTTCTACAACATATAATTTTTTCAAATTTTTTCTCAATAGTGAGATGCAATAAACTTTACTTAACTTTTTAAAATGGTTGAAAACTGAGTAAAGAATTCTTGAACATATTGAGAGTACTTTAATTTTTAGTAATATGATTGTTTTTATAATATTATTTTCTATTGACGTATGCTCCATCACTTGGCAAAAGTTCTTCAAGTTTTGCAAAATGGGCTGCAATCTCTCATTGAGTTTTGTTCACTTTAAAACATCAGTGTATCACAAAAGCATTTACTGCATACTAACTTGATTGAGTGTTTGCCTTCATTATACCACGATTGCAAGCTTTACAGCTTCGTAGAGCCTGCATTCACCAGATGAAACAGCTAAATAAACAATAGTCAGGAAGTACATACTGGTGGCCATTTTTATTAATGGTTTGACTAATATGACGTCATAACTTAACCCCACCTT
>NW_003549693.1:0-5016 GCF_000090795.2 Amphimedon queenslandica | reverse complement strand
GAAAAATACCCAAGGCTATAGCCCATGGTTTTTTAGAAAAAAATGGCTCCAAAATCACCCCAAATTTTTATTACATTTTGTGATACATGTTGATGTCCTTAGTGTGTGTAGCAAGTTTGAGCTGATTCCGACTTCAAATTTTCAAGTTATGGCCATTTTAAGAAAATGCCAAAAATTCTGAAAAATACCCAAGACTATAAGCCCATGGTTTTTTTCAAAAAATGGCTCCAAAATCACCCCAAACTTTTATTGCATTTTCCAATACATATTGATGTACTTATGCTGTATAGAAAGTTTGAGTTGATTCCAACTTAAATTTTTCAAGTTATAGCCATTTTTTAAAAATTCTAAATTTATAAAAGAATATTTCTCTCCTCTCATAGGATTCTACTCTCAATATATCTACACTACCAGTAGCTCCTCCTTTTCCTCCCACTCCAATTAACAAGAGCTCAATCCTCCCACTAAATTGGGATCTACTGATTAACACTGTATGTAGAACTATATAATTTTGTTTTTGTACATTTACATGCTCCATTATTTTATTATTCATATCATACATTAATTATTGTTCTGGTTTATTGCTACTCTTGTATAGAAAGTTTATTTATTTATTTATTTTTTATTAAAGGCTAAAAATATGTATTAAAAATTATTTGCGATTTATACTGACATTACTCTTACATTAGTTACTCTAAAAAGCATTGAGTCATTGTCATCGAGATATTGCGTATTATTCTTTTCATTGTATTTCAGTTGCTCATGTCGTAAAAATTCTGGGAATCCATATCCATTGAGTGCTCGTCCAGTTACATTATACCATGGTACACGACCACCATACATCTCCTTAGGATCTGTGAAATCATTGATTCGAATCACTTTCTCAGCATGATCTTGATCAGCACGGCAGTTTACAGCTTGAAGTGTGATCTCGCCTCTAAATGGAAACTTGAGTCGGTCGTCATTTTCTCCTTTTGTAAGGTGAGCAAAAATAGATACATTTTTCCCTTTGTTTGCTCCTACCCCATTGGGATACACCATAAAGACAAACTTGTAACCTTGTTCTTCTTTGTGTGTGTAGAAAGGATCACAGACATAACTTCCATTGGATTTTTGAAGCGTCGAGAACTTATTGACTCTAAATTCGAAGAAAGGCCCACTGGTAGCAACTGAGATGGGTATTGAATTACCCTGGCCTGATAAATCTACACTGGTAATACGAATCCTGATGCTATCATCTTTCATGTAGTCTTTGAAAATTAGGTCTTGTGGTATAAAAGCTGCTCCTCCCTGTCCAACAAAAGCTGCAGTCCCACTGCTTATCTGTATTCCATTGACTACTCTTCCAGTGGCCTCTGAATTTGAGTCATCATTAAATTCGATTTCCCCAGCAAAATGATCTTCGTCGCATTTCCGATTCAATAGCTCTAATTTTACTTTTCCCCTGACTGGCCATTTCAATGTTTCATCATGGTCACCTCTCATTAAATGTACGTGAATGCTGAGATGTGTTCCACTTCCTTCTGACTCTCCATTTGCTCTCACTCTTAGACACAACTTGTATCCTTCTTGGTGAGAGTAGAAGCTTGGGCTGTACCAATGGTCATTGCTTTTATGATGAGAAGCAAAAGATGTCATTAATACTTCTACTGGTAGAGTGTGTGATTCTCTCCAGTCATCATGCAATGTTGGAACTCGAGTCAATTTTAATTTTTTAACTAGAAATGAATGAGAAATTGAATGGGAAATTCCTAATAATACATTTATACTTTGAACTGCCTGCTCATTTTCATCTGTTTCTAGTTCTAGTGTTTGATGATCATTACAATAAAGGTGTGTGTTCATGCTTACTCTTGTTAACAAGGTCTGCTTGCAATTTTTCAAATTTTTCCATCATTTTTTTTTCGTAAGCATCAAAATATTTTTGAAGCTCTTCTTTTTCTGCTGCAATCTTTTCTAATTGTTCTCCTAGTATCAATCATTATACATCACAATGATGATTATGATTGCATTCTTACTCTCAATAGCAAGGTCTGTTTGCAATTTTTCATTTTCTGCCATAATTGTATCAATTTCTTTTTGCTGCTCTTCTTTGTCTGCTCCAGTCTTCTCCACTTCTATTCCTTTAATAATAAAGCACTTATCATTGTTGCTCATGCATAATGACATGCATCTGTAATGATACATGCTCATGGTACATGCTTATACATAGCAGCATCATAACAATTTTAAATAACAATAACAATTAAGTTTAACATAGTCATATTTACTTTCTTTCTCAGATTGAAATAAATCAAGCTGCTCCTCTAGTAATTTGTTTTTTTCTTTCAATTTCTCATTCTCCTATTATTATCATAACAATGAAATAGTTCAAATTTATCACTAACTTGTTCATGCTCTGATAAAAGCAATTCTTTCTCTTGTAGTAACAGTTTTGTCTCAGCTAATAATAATCAATAATAAAACTTTCAAAAAATGATTTTTTATACCTGCTATTCTTTTAAGCCTCTCACTCTCTGCTACACTGACACTCAGCATCTTGTTTTTAGCATCCAGTGCCTCCTTCAATAATTGTGCTTCTTTCTTCATTGCCACCATTTCTTTTGAATCTTCAATTTGTTGTACACTCATTCTTGATATTTTCTCTTGCAATAATTCTATTTCTTGCTTGCTTTCAACTAATGACCATTCTATAGTTCTTGAATTCTTAAAATTTTTCACAAACCTTCCTTGGCTTTTGATTGCTTTTCAATTTCTTCTGCTATTCTTTTAAATCGATCACTCTCTCCTCTACTGACTCTCAGCATCTTGTTTTTAGTATCCAGTGTTTCTTTCAATGACTCTGCTTCTTCTTTCATTGTCATACTTTTCTATGAAATGAGTAAAATAATTATTAAAAAACTGACACAATAAAACATGGTCATTGGTCCATGCAATATTTATGTTAATTATAGTAGGGAAGCTTATATAGTCATACCTCATTTAAAGTAGTAACCTCCTCCTTACTATTAATCAGTTGTACACTCAATGATAGCATCAACTGTTTTGATAAGCCACTACTAGTTGGTAATGATGAGGTGTGTTGATGTTCATCTAGATATAAATTTAGAAGTAAAAGTAAAAATTTATGAACACAAGGCTTACTTAGTTCTGTTGAAGTGGAGGTGTCATTTACCTGTTACATTAAAGTAATGATAAAATCAGTTCATTTCGTTTACCTCATACACAGTGCAGTGTCCAATGGTTAATCTCTTCACTTTGTTTTCTTTCAATACATCAATATTATGAAGAGCAGCTGTAATTAACTGCTCAGATAAAACCAAAGGGAAGGAACAAGTGATGGTGAAAGAATTGCCATCTCTAATGACATTTAATCTGACATTTGGTGAAAGCTCATCAAATAAATTAGCTGATAATCTCCTGACATCATCCAATGTAAGATCATCGGTTTTTCGATCAACGACAATGGTAACACTTTCACATTGAAGTAGTGAAGCGTGCGAAAACCTCTCATGCAAACATTTACTAAGCTCTATTTTGCTAAACTTCTCTATAACTTCTTTGTATTTCTGAACCACTAACTTAGCTTCTTCTATATTGAGTTTATTGACAAGAAACTCTAGCATGCTAATATCATCAAGTGAACTGTTATCACTCATTAATTCTAAGATGTCATTTATATTATTACACAGATCCAGTTGAGGGCGTAATGTATTGTAGGAAAATCTCAATGACTTTTTGATATCATCAATTATAGGCTGTGGAATTGCTTTCAAAATTGATTCCACTTTAAAGACATGTGTCTCCAAATTGTAAACGCATCGATTTAAACTGTGGCGTCAAGTGTAGTGGAAACTGAATTCTCAATCCTCTATCTATGATGCAGACACACATAATATATGCGACACTTCAATTTATTTATGATTCTTTTCTTACCACAATCATTCAAATTTAAAGCATTTTTGCAAAATATCTCCCCTGTAATGTGGGCATTAGCATCTCATGTAATAGAGAATAGTATAGGCTTACCGTATTCTGTCATAATAGCTTTTCCTATGACAGCAGTCATTTTGAACTTAAGTAAAGTCTCAGCAAATGCCCTAAGTTTTTGATAGTCATCACAAACAGCTTTCTTTGTTTGAATCAACAGAGTTTCTCCTGGTACGTTGGTAGCAAGCTCTTTTATTATCTTTTCTATGCACAACAATGCAGCAAACTGAGGTAATGCAGATACGAGGGATTGATTTGAGGCATAACGAGCAAGAATCTTACAAGCAGGATGCACTACAAACTAGATAAATTAATACTCCTTATTTTTATGAAACTCACTCTCCATATCTATTCCATCAGCTACTTCATTCTCTCCTAATTCCCTCAATGCTGATACCAATGAATAGATAGTAGGACCACCTTTCTTTTGTACATCGTCAGCTTTCTGTAACCATTTAGTAAGACATTCACTAAAACACCTTTCAGTATCTCCTCTGTGATTAGCTTCAATGACACGTATTGTATTAGGAGACAGACCAAGGTAAAGACTGAGCCTATGGTAACGGTCTTCTAAATAGCCATGTCTTGAAAGCAATTGAAGTAGGTCAGCAAGATCAGTAACTGAAATTTAATATCAATTATATATAATATTATGCTAAAGAATGATAAATAAAATAGATCTACTTTGCACTTGGTTTTGAGAGTCTATGGTCGCAGCATTCATTGGGGCGGCAGTCCTGGATTTAAAAAGAAGAAGGAGGGTGGGGCTGTCACAGAAAAATCTGTCCCACCCAAATTTTGTCCCATGAGACAAAATATTTTATCCTAGGACAAAATTTTTCAGAAATATTTGTCCTAGGACAAAATTTTTCAGAAATATTTTGTCCTAGGCAAGCTTTTATTGTCCTACCATAGGACTAATTTTTTTGTCCTAGGACAAAATAATATATGAAATATTTTTGTCCTAGGACAAATTGTATCTGAATTATTTTATCCTAGGATCATAATATTATGCATATATAGACT
>NW_003549691.1:0-5024 GCF_000090795.2 Amphimedon queenslandica | reverse complement strand
ATTTTAACAAATTCTTTAAAGATAATTGTCTCAACTGGTGTAACATTCTGTCTCGGTTGATAGCAAATGAAAACTGTAAAATCAGTTATATGAGTGCATCTCTCCTCTTTGATATTTGTATGAAAGAACAGATAATTGACAAAAACAAGCCCATTTTTGCAAATTATGAAGAGAATGTTGACCCTATGGAAAGTGAAGAGTTAGAACTGATTAAGAAAATGCTGCAAATGCAATTAAATGAAAAAGACCGAGGAGATCTCAAAAAATTTTTGGCCGGATTTCACAGTCAAGATAAATCTAGATCAAATGTTGCTGCTAATGATCTGAAATTTGTGTATAACTCTGGTGAGTGTGATTAAAGTAGCCCTGTTCTTTAATGAAAGACTAATTCATACTGTAGGATTGTTTCATATTATTCTTGAATATACTCTAAAGCACAATGCTTATCACATATTCTATGAACAAGAAGTGATTAGTTGTTGTTTTGAACTGCTTCAAGGACTTGCCGCATCAAGTGAAAAGGTAAATTTGTACTGAAATCATTATAGTATCATGTTTACTTTAGGTTCGAAATGAAATGTTTTGTTATTTTTCTAATTTTCTTCAATTTAAACAAGTCACAAATGCTATGATATGCCTGATTAATGAGGTTAGTGTATTAGTGTCTGCAAGGAGTGGTTTATTTTTCTAATTTTGTCAGATTTTTTATGGCAATACTTATGTTTGCAATAAACTGACAAAATATGATCTTGGGAAGGTATTATATGCTGCCATTATTGGCCCATTTGACCACTATCAGTGGACTATTGTGCTTCAAACTATAATTGAAGTAAATCAACTTACATTCAATTACTTTAATTTATGCTTATAAAGCAGAACTCAGATCAAGTAGAAGCACAGGAACATATTGCACAGCTGATTTTAAAACATTCTAATGACTATTTACAACATGTTCTGTGCCCGAGAGAGCAAAGCAAGGCTACTTATTGGCTAAAAATTCTTCAATGTGTAAGTATTTTTGATTGTAGGTCTATACTATAGTGCATCAATTTAGGACAAAACTGATAGGCAAAAGAATGAATGTCACCTTCTTCTCAATATAACTGATCTCTTGGCATCATGTGCAAGTGGAGAATGTCAATCTGCCAGATTAGTTGCTATGAAATTATTTGCTTTTAATGATCTAATTGAGTAAGTACATATACCCAAATTGAACTAAAAAATAATTATTTGTATCATTTTTGTGTAGTGTTTTAAAGAGTAAAGATGTAGCAATCATGTACAGAAAATTGCCGTTTATTCGTATTTTGACAGTGACATATTTGTTTGATGGAAGCCACTTTACCGCTAATTGCTCTAAATACAAGTATGTTGAATTCTCATTGACCTGTTACATGAATATTATATTAGGGAACTTTGGTCACATATTAATAAGACAATAATGAAATTTGTTCTAGTAGAAGATAAAAACATTACCAGTAAATCCCATTGGGCCATACATCAGCAAATAGTTGATGGTGGAAAATATATGCAACCTGACAGAGAGCTGGAACATGTCATGGAATTATTTTACATTACTGATGGTGTGATACCATTCTTGTCAAAAGTCTGTCATGAAATGTCTCATCAGTCAAGTGAAAAACATATTTGTACTAAAGAAGAGCTTCAAAGTCTTCGAGAACAACTAGAGGTATTAAGTTAAACAGTTACATAATTTCCAATTAAATATTACAGCTACTTAAAAATTATCGTTTTGTATCGGAGCAACTTAATAGATCTGAACACTTAGAAAGGATTAACTCTTTGTTAGAAAAGCATGAAGTAAGGAATGAATTGTACTTGTTATTAGTTTAAAGGAAATTTAGATCAATTGTCTAGTTGCTACTACATGGTCAGCTTCAGATGGCAGTATTAACCGAACTGACAGTGCAGAGAATAAAATCAAACTTGTGAGAAGAGGTATAAAAAACATTGATATCATGTTGACAAAAAGTAATCTTTTTAGACAGATCCATGCCAATTGAGCCACAATCAAATTATTATAAAGAAATATATAACCTACTAAAAGCTAATAATAATAATGTAAGAACTGTAGTCATTCCAGCACTAAGGTAAGATAAATATATAATATTGTGAGCCAATATGTGTGTTATAGGAATTTGGTTGACTTGCAAAAGAATAAGAGCCTCACTTATTTTAAGCGAATTGATGTAGAGGAAACAATTTTAAGGATGCTGGTTTTGCTACAAACAGTAATCAAAGAAGCAATACTGCCTTCTGAGAAGTACTCGCTTAATGAAAAGTAAATTGAATGGCAAAATATTAGTTTTTAGATATAAATTAGGGAATTATTTGAATTTGTTGAATTTGCATTATATCTTAATGATTGCTCAAATAAAGAACATACAGTAAGATATCACTTTATTGTCAATTATAACAAAAATTAATTTTGATAGATATTTCATCTCCTACAAAGTCAAAACAATGAAATTATTTTTCAAGTTGTGGAATTGCTGAAATGCTTTGAAGAGGCACCCAAAGAATTTGGGGCACCAAAAAAAGTCCAGGAAATGATGATTTCAAGCTGTGAGGCTCATGATAACATTTATATAGTTCAAGTGCATCGATTGCTAAGAGAAGCTGAAGCTCACATTAAAGTAAGATCAAGTCAATATTATTTATATTAATGTACTTTTATAGTACAATGCTAACCATAGCCAGAATGACTCAACTGAAATCCCAAAATCAAGTGCATCTAATTTTACATTTTTCTTGTTTTATCAAAATTAATTAGAAAAAGGTATTGCAGCTGCATTGGATCTTATTATTCTGCTGTGTGACTGGCAACAGAAGGATATGCAAGATGCAATGAGAAATAAGGTTTTATTAATAATATTTGTGTTAATTAATTTTGGTATTTATATAGGGTTCTAATATTGTTAATCAAGTTTCTTTCATATTTTTCTACATTTCTAAACATTGGGATGATAATAGAATTGATATAGCACAAAAAGCTGTTCAGGCATTGATTGAAATGTGTACTGGTAACTACACTAATCAGGAGATTGCTTATAAAGGTCAAGTTATTGCATCTATTAATGTCATATTAACTTCCTATCATGATGATGATAAAGTAAGAATTAAAATAATGTGTATAGTAAGTATTATGAGTATATAACAGGAGAAGAGAAAATTTAAGTCCTCATGTCTTGAGTTGCTAGAAGTAATGCTGGAGGAAATAGATGAAAAGTCTTGGGATTTAGCCAATCGTATAGCAAATCATTTGGATATGAAGAGCTTGAGAGCGAAATTAAAAAAGATATGGAAACCTGTGAGAAATAAGGGTTGACTGTGTGAGTGTGTCACTATTATCATTTTATCATAGACACACAGTTGTGCTGCTCTCAGAGACTTTATGTGCTGGAAAAGAGAAGATACTTTATTAGCAATGAGAGCCTATCATGTTCTTAGAAGAATTGCAGACTATAAATGTGTGAGAGTGGAGGAATTAGGTAAGTGCTTCATACATTATTTACATATTTATATGTTACACATTACACATTACATATCATGCATTAATTGTAATTCTGCAGTGGACCAAGCAGAGATCAAAGATGGAAAAATGTGGAAACATTATCAAGAACAGTCCAAGAGTGTTCAAATAGTTTACAAGGAATATGACAAACCTGATATATTGACGCGAGTCTACTTTCATAATGACCCAAATGTAAATAGCTACATTTATTTAATACTATCTTCATAAATAACAGATTCATATAGACCTAAATCTAAAAGACAAAATAATAAGAAAAATTGAAAGATTCACTCCACAAGAAAAGTTGTTAAATCTTCTTGAATGGGCAAAAGCTGTGAAAGAAGACAATAGTGAAGAGAAGGTAAATATACAAAGACATGCAGTAATAATACTCATACACTATTAATATAGAATAAATTAAGGAAGCATAAGGTTATTCATGGAATGTCCCTGAAAACAGAGTAAGCTATTGGCTTAATATCCTGGTCACAACCAGACTATTTTAATAATTCCTACTGGTTTGCTTATTTAGGAAAGGGAGAGATTTTTTGTTAATATTCCTGACACTTATTCTAAATTTACTTATTCTTTTTACTGTGAAAACTCCATCAGAGTAAGTGAATACTCCAAAGCATCAGTGCTGACATTTCTACACACACTATGTGTAGTTACAATATGCCTAATGGAGTCTGCACAGCCAATGAGTCGTACAATGAAACATGTAACAACAGCACCAGTAGCAGTCCAATGTACTTCCAGCCCATCTGGTATCCTGATATACCAGTGTGGTCTACAGTGATTCTGACCATTCTTGGGGCTATACATGTTGTGTTGGCAGTAATTATGGTAATTGAATACTTCACTAAAAAGTGGGGATATATTACAAAATTTAATGATCAAAAAAAGAAAGATGTTTTCAGTAAAATAAAAGAAAAGAGCCGGAAAGATAAGATTATTGAAAAAATGACGAAATGGAAAAAGTAAGATAAATGTTTTGGGCGCATTTTTATGAATACATGTGATGCTCTTTTTAGGAAAATAAGCTCTTTTTTTGGCATAAATCAACATAACAAAAGATCAGAACAAATGCCACTGCAATCAAAAAAATTAATTTCTGCATCAATTCTAAGTTACCAATCACTCTACAGGATTTTTTTCCTGATTTGCTCAGCATTGGCATTTATTCCTTATCCAACAACACTTAAATATTTTTATTGTGGCTGCATGCTTTATCCATTTATGAATTCTTCAGCAATGAAGTACATTTTGAGAGCTGTACGTAGAAGCAGTAAGAGTTAATGCTAATGAGTGTGCTAATTTCATTGTTTTTATTATAGTCTTCCAGCTATTCACAGTCCTGCTGCTCTGCCTTGTCATCACATACATTTATGCTGTCATCAGTTTTGCTTTCTTGAATAATTACTTCTCTGAAGAGAGAGATCAGTTCTGTGGTAGTATTTTTGAGT
This sequence comes from Amphimedon queenslandica, assembly GCF_000090795.2. Lineage (NCBI taxonomy): Eukaryota > Metazoa > Porifera > Demospongiae > Haplosclerida > Niphatidae > Amphimedon > Amphimedon queenslandica. Next base: position 23 of record NW_003549691.1, on the reverse strand, counting down.
GCTTTGTGACAGTATCACATTTA
>NW_003549688.1:0-5029 GCF_000090795.2 Amphimedon queenslandica | reverse complement strand
GGTCGGGCATTTAGGGGCAATGCCCGACCAAAAATTCTGACCGGAAGTGTGACATCACCATAATTAATAGTTATTCTATGGTTAATTAATAGTTAATAACAGTTATTGCAATTATAATTTCAATTTTTTATGAAAATCTTATAATTATGAATGCATAAATGGTAGGCTGATAACAAGGTGATGAAGAGAGACTAAATAAAGGAGGAGGTGGTAAGACTTTGGTGCCAATCACAGTGGGCCACCACAGCAACACTAGAAAGCATAATCATTTCATTATTTTGTGCTATTTCAGTGTTCTTTTCTTGTCAGTTGCAATGTCTAAAAGCCTGGACTAGCTTCACTATGTCCTTTGTGAACAAGCCTGCTAAAAAGGAACAACAGTTTACAAAGTGAACCTAGTAAGTACAGTATAGAAGTCAATAATATAGATTATCTCATATTCTTATTTTAGGTCAGTCTCTTGCTGAATCAGTTGATGATCATGAGTCTCAGTCTACTCTTGTGGTTGATACAGCTACAGTTTTTACAGCTACAGTTGATGTACAGTCAATTGTTGCTCATTCTCCATCACCCTATTCTTCTACTTCCTCTACTAATACTACTACTAGTACTATTACCACTACAGAAGTCAGTGTTGGAGCTACACCACCCACTACTTTATTACAATAACCTTCGCTACCAAAAAATTGCGCTAAAAAGGGTGCGTAAAAAGGGTGTGGCCAAAATCGCGGCGCGCTTCGCGCGCCCAACCCATTTCCTGTGCCACACCCATGCCCGACTAGTAGTCAAATCCTGCAGCCGCCTATGGTTACTGGTACTTCTGATTGCTCCTTAAAGAACTGGAAACTGCTGAAATCATGATCAGGGGGCTAGATAACTTTGTTAAGAGGCTTGATAGTGATGCAAGAGTCCAGGACTTCAGTAATTTTTTTGAGCCCAGCCCTGAGGGGGGTGCTCAAGCCCCCTCAGCCCCCCCCCCCTAAATACGCCTCTGTTACTATAAAAAACCATAATGATAAAGAATCTTATTTTTAAAATAATATTATTACAAAAAGTATTCTTTTTTCATTGAATAAGTGATGATTAAAGGATTCCAGCCCATTTCCCTAGGGGTATGATGTTGTCAGTCCTTCTTCTTTAGGTCTATTGGCTAGTGTTGTTGATCTGAATTATACCTTTATTAATGGATCCAGTGTATTATTAACATGGACAGCTCCTTATACACTGGATAATGTACCTATCACCGGATACTACATAGTCAATGGATTAGTAAACATTACTACTACTAATGATACTATTATTACGTTATCAGCTACTAATCCTGATCCTTGTATATTATATAATGTATCAGTTTCTCCTATTAATGATGTTGGGATAGGTTCATCTAATAATATCAGTTTTTATTATGAAACGGGTTAGTCCTACTATGGCGTCATGTATATGTTCACAGTGTATCTTTCAGTTCCTCTCATTACTCCTCCTGTATCAGTGGCACTAGTAATTGATAGACAATTGAATATCAGTATTAATGTGAGTACATGTATTACTAATATCATGTAGGCAGGAAATTTGTAAATATGAGAAACCATTAAGGCTTTTTTATAATAATAATGTTTTTGAAATGTCATGTACATTACATTGTTTATGGCATTTATTATACCACATCAACCAATCTGATTGTGGTCAACTACAATTAGGCATAGTAGAACTACAATTTTGTCATTATTGTCACATTGTAAACTATTGTAATTGTATATAGATCAGTAAGCTGTGTACTGGTGAATATCCTAACAATATTACAGTTATTATACTGAATACTGATAATGAGGTGCAAGATAGTGTTAGTATATCAACACGAGTTAATGATCAACATCATCAACTGATGATTACTGGAGTAATAACTGTACCTAATAACTTAAATACATTTATTGTTAATGTATCACTGAGTAATAATGGAGGAGAATTCCTACCTACACCTTCTTTTGGATATAGTAAGAACTATTACATTGTATATTCTTTAGTTCTCTCATTATTAGGTAAAGTTGGACCAGTTACTAACATTGACTCTTCAATTGTCAACTGTTCTACTATTGATATAACATGGGCTGCTCCTACAGTTGATGATAGAGTACCTATACTCTATTACATACTAAGAATTTATGATGCTATTACTGGTAGTCTAGTGGATACTGTATCAGTATATGATACCAGTTATCAGTTTGAGGATGATAATTTATTTATTCATCGTTATACATATGTTATAACTGGAGTTAATGAATTAGGAGAAGGAATATCTAATAATAATACATTCTCATATCAAAGAGGTATGCTGAAGTATGAACAATGTTTGAAAAAGACTTAATTATTATTTATAGTTCCCAGATCAGCAGTAGAACACACTACACTAGATACGTTTAACTATACACATGACACAGCTACTGTTCAATATAGTATTATGGTAAAAAGTGTATACCTTGTCTTGAAAAAAATTGCATAATTTATAGGCTATAATTGAGTGTACTGGTGAAGCTCCTGAGAAAGTTACAGTTACTGTAGAATGTAATGGAACTGGTGTTGTGTTTAGTAATACTGAGCTAATAGAACAGGAAAGACAACCAAATAATATAACAGGATTAATATCAGTACCTCAGTATCAACAGTGCAATATAAGTGTTGTATTTAGTAATGAGGCTGGCAGTAGTGAGCCATTCATACGAACATTTAGTATGTTATGGTATATTTTAGAATATTATTATTATTATATATCAACAGATACTACTCCGCTGCTTCCTCTTGACATTAGTTCATCACTTTCCACAGTTTCTGTAACACCAACCATTGGAGCAGGATCAGACTCTCCAACAAGTTAGTTATTTTAGAGCTGAGAACTGCTTTATATGGCTATCACATTATTATTCTCTTTTAGTGATGACAGGAGCTATTATTGGTATTGCTGTTGGCTGTTTTATTTTTGTAGTTGTTATTTTAGTTTTGATAGTAGTCCTGGTAGCTGTATTCAAATACATATATAGAGGTTAGTATTTATTTTTATCAATTATTATGTCACTGTTACATTATGTATGTGTTATTATTAGATAAGCTCCGGACACAATGTCAACGACAACGACACGATTCAGAAATGGATCACCTACAGGAAAATGCTGATGATTCCGAGCAAAAGGGTAATGGTAAAAGGCAAAAAAAAGTAAAAGGTGATAAATATAATCTTGTGGAACAGCAGCCATAAACAGGAAGATAGCGCGGTAGAGCATATGTCATTGCTAATATACTGACTTTATGTTTATATTTAATTTTTTATTACGACTGCAATTAACTTGAGGTGAATGTTGATGTCTCTATCATAATGTTTTCATTAAGTTTCCAATAATTATTTTTAAGGAATGAAGTAAAAGTAATAAGTAAAAATTGAACATAATGTTTTAGTTTATCTGATAATTTTGAATTAGATCTTGTACATGGTTTTACTAACAGTAAATAATGAATAACAACTATGGTTGTACTGTAGGGAGCTGAGGAGAGAAAACAGGAGGAGGAGAGATAACTTTTTTTGAAATATTATGGTCTAAATAATTATTTAAATTAATTAAAACAAATAGTGATAAAAATCAGAGAGGCTGGGACTCAGAGTAAAAGACAATAATAAAATTAGAACCAAAAAATCTGGCAAGCCAGTAAATTAAAAGCAAAAGAGAGCTAGAGAAAGGGAGAAAGGGAAAGGAAAGAAAGTAAATGTAAATAATAGGTTTAAAGAACAAGAGAATAAGAAAATTATAGTTAAGTAGGTGGTACATGACCATTCAGTGTTGTTAAGACAATTGAAGATGGTATAGGAGAGTTGGCAATTGCAGTAGAGCTAAGTGAGAAGATGAATTGTTTAGAGATAGTTCATTTCAGTATATCAGGGATGATGCTGTGAACATCTAATCACAGCATCTTGTGTCAAATGACTTGGTTTTTTGCTAACTTCCTTACTAATGAAGACATCTATGTTGACTCATAAATACCAAATGAGCCAACAAAGTTATGATAACAATCAAAAGGTGAATGATGTGACTATAGTAGTAAATTGAATGAAGACATTGTATTAATTCCCACTATATTTCAATAGAGCATTAAAGTGAGAGTTTGTAACTGATATAAACTGGTAATTATTGAAACAACAAATGACTCTCAACACTTGACAAGTGATAATCACATAAGATAAACTAAGAGAGCAAAAGGAGCGAGAGAAAGAGATCCAGAACAAAGGAAGTGAACAGAACAAAGGAAGTGAACAGAACAAAAGAACAATAAACTATATACAGTATAATACATGTGGTCAGTCTAGAATGTTCTGTGCATGTTACATAACTAGAGATAATTAAGTAAACCACAATAGATTAATAAGATGTATGCATAGCAATAATAATAAGCACTAAATTGTACAACTCCCATAATAACCACATTCAGAGTTTTTAAAAAGGATTTTGACACAGTTATAGTGCTCAGCTTCGTGGATTTTTTTAGTTGCACCAAAATGTGACAAAAAAGCATGCTATGGCTAGGAGTAAATTTCCTGATATCACTTCATCTTATATTGTTATCATAATTATTCTCTCAATCATAATAAATCATTGCAACTATTAATAATCTAACAAGATGAAATAAAAATGGAAAGAATAAAGCAATTAACATTACTAATAACAACATAGTTAAGCGTGTGTGTGTGTGTGCATTAAATTTATTTTACAATTTCAATGAATTAAAATCTTTTCTTTCGATACTTCTCAGCAAGCCTTTCAGCAACAGAAGCAAAGTCATCAGCATCAGTGGCAAGCTTTTCTGTTTGTTCCTCAATCCTTGATAAATCCTCTCCTCTTTTATCAAGTTTCTAATAATAATAACAATAATAATAATAATTAATAATAATAATAATAATAATATTGACACAATTAATGTCGTGCCAAATTCAGGCATTACATGTATGTACATTTACGTGTACATCATTACAGTGCATGTCATTGACTAT